>NC_051211.1:44618479-44745979 GCF_015220715.1 Pygocentrus nattereri
ACCACCGCCTCACTCTTTCTTTTTAACCCCACGTTATATTTAAAGTCATCATTTTTTTTTTGCAATTATATAATTATATATATTTTAAATGTACATAAGAACAATAACTTATAAATATGAAGCCATTAATGTATATATGTAAATAAAAAAGATAATCTGTTAAATCTATTACTATACAAACTGTAATTTTGCCTGACATGTTGGGCACATCTCTGCTCAAGTACATACTATAAGACCTGTTGTTACTTTAAAGCCCAGGGGGTTAGTCTCTGAAGATAAGCAACAAGTTTTCCTTTGTGCGCTCGTCTGGCCGGTGATAAAATAATCCCACAGGCAGCAAGAGGGAAACTGCAGAAATGTGATATAATCTCTCCAGTGACCAGTGTCCTCCTCTCACACAGTCTGCCTCGCCTTATCGGCCCCCAGAGCAGTGAGGACAACCGTGCTGGTGTGCGGAGTTCCTCAGTGCTCCGAGACAGAAGGTCATTGCTGTAGTGCACACGTCTCTGCTTTATCTCAAACAAAATGGAAGGAATTACACACCATGCCGCTCTCGTGGTAAAGATGCAGAAGACAAGTCAAACTGTGAGTCGAGCTCATTATCAGAAGAATATCTTGGATATCCTCTTATTTTACTTGCTCTGAGGCAACAAGGCTGTGCGCGTTTCAGCTAATTATATGTTAGACCGCAGCAGGGCTGCCTAATCACCTGCCTGAGGAAAATCGAATAAAGACTCCAAGTGACCCCTTCCCACCTGCTGAATGCCGCTCACTATGAGCACTTCTTTTTGCAGAATCTTATTAAACCTAAATGAGCTTTTGTGCTACTTCCGTTTGCAGGCAAAATGCCCAGATTACACATACACAGCACCAGTTACATGGAAAGAAATTAATTAATACACACTGAAAAAAATGCTAATTGGACACACAGTGTGCTACTGTTTTTGTGCAGTAATAGTGGACACTTTTCCATTTTAACCCATCTGTTTTAAAATACACAAGACATATATCATGTAGATTCACAACGAACACTATATTTCCATAGCGCTCCATCCCTTTGAATGCTTTCAGTTTCCGGACTGTATGGCAACTGTTGTTAATACAGAGCCAGCAGTAGGCAGACATGGATGTACACAAGTATTTAACTTATGTTAAAGCCCAGACTCAAGTGGAACACTCTACTGGGGGCTACAGGGTGTCCCACCTGTCATTTTGGTCTTTGGTGAAGGCCACAAGAATGCAGACAAAGCAGAGGCCTCTCACACCGAACTTTTTGTGATACAGGTGAGGACCAACCAGAGTGGATCGATCTCTTTACTCTCTGGCCATTGCAGTAGAGAGGAAGACTCAGATCTGAGTCCTCAACTTGTCATTAAGCTGCTTTGCGCTTGTAATCTGCATTGAGACACTGTAGATAAGGAAATGGGCTCATTTAAATACATAAACAAATAATAATAATAAAAAAGTAAATCTCACTGATGGGATCATATCATAAGAGGAGGCACTGTCCTCCACATTTGTATGCACATTGCGCATTTCCTCTGTTACAGCATGTGCTGTTGGGTACTGTTGTGTTTGCAGATGCCAATTAAATGAATAATTTCATTAAGAACTACTGTTAACTGACACTCTGTTAGTTTCCTGCTATACTGAGTCTCGTTTACACAAATGTAATGTATGCGTAATAATACTATATTATATATTAATAATACTATATTATTATTAATAATAATAATGTATGAGAGTTCTTATCTATAGACCATGATGGTTAGCAATTAACCACTAGCTTTGAAGTATGTGTGTAAAGAGATATTACATATTTCTATCACTGTTTACTCAGTCATACTGTTGAATGCTGCTTAGAAGATTATATTATTATGTGTGTGAGACTGCTGCATGTGAGTGATGATTAATTTGCTCTCTTGTTCTACAGACATACATATGCTCACTGCACCTATGTATCTAAATACTGCTTTTGTTTCGCTGCTCCTTCTAGTTGAATGTAAGTTGAAGAAAGCATTGTTAACAGCCTCATTCCTGTGCTCTAACCAGCACCCCAGGATGAATAAAACTAGTTTAATGCCTTAAATGGCCAGGGCCCATCGACAGGCCCAAAGTTTTACTAAACACTTCTATAACCTAAGAATAACTCAGCTAGTTTGCTTTGTAGTCTAAGTAGTTACTGAATAATAAGTATATCACAAGCCTGGGATTTCAAAGGGGTTAAACTGCACTCATAATATAGTCAGTACAAGCATCCTTAGGAGGCTAGCAGTTTCTGATCGTTGTTGTTTAAGCAGTTTCTTTGCAAAGGTTTACATCCAAAATTTCATTGTACTTTTCTGAGTTCATGATCCCATTAATAAATTTAAGCTCAGAGACATCACTATAAGAAAAACAGGCCCATATTCTGAAGCTCCAACAGTACTCTGGGTGGAATCATTTCCCAGGTTTTCTCCACATAAAGAGTCTACCATCAATGTTTTGCTCTGAAACAATCATTCTGTAATTTTTTTTTTTAATGAAGTAGCCTAATGGATTTTACCAATGTTTGACATTTCCAAATACGTTTGGGATGAACTGTATGCCTATATAATAACTTACATGATAATAAATTACAGTAACTGCTGTAAAGGTCAGTTCAGTTGCCAGCACTATACTTTATACAGCTTTCTTTACTCTTGATGCAACTTACATTTAAACTTACATCAGTGCCTGCTGGACCCAGACAGCCCAGACAGCACTGACCCACCTTAGGGGCTATACTCTATAGATGTTGTAACTATAGCACTACCCCACATCAATGGCATACTAAGTTTCTGACACTACCTCTTATACATAAACCATCACAACTATTCTGGTTAATTTCATGTTGAATGCATTAAAAGTTTACCTGCATATAAAATGTTCATGATATTTTGCATATTTTTTAAAGTTCAATTTTAAGTCCATTTGCTAAATTTCTATCTATCTATCTATCTATCTATCTATCTATCTATCTATCTATCTATCTATCTATCTATCTATCATTTGTCTGGTTTTCCTTTTGTAGAGATTTTAGGGCAACCTCAGTTCATTTTAGAGCAACCTACTGTAAACTGTACAGCACAAAATACTGTAACAAAGCCTGTTACTGTAACATGTAAATCTACTGTATATTTACAACAGGTATTGAAAATGCACTGAATTTACTTGTGCATACATAATTTCTACATGAATAAAATGTTACATTACCACAATTATTGACAAAAGTAAAAATGTGGGTGACAAATTTGTGTTGATATATTTTATTTGTGTGTAACATTTTTTTTATCAAATAAAAAACAATGCAATGCTTGTTTCTATGTGTAATTACTCTTACGCTTACTAGTCTTTCAGGCTTCTGTGAATTGGTGTTTTGACTAGTATTGGTACTGTACCTACACCAATTATCTGTCAAGCATGTAAATAAAGAGCTCTCTGCTGCAACCAACCATACAAGATTGTATCAAGCAAAAGATGTACTGAGCTGTCTAAAACGACCTCTTGTCCTTTGATTTGTGCAGAGAGCTCCACCAATTGCCAGCTTGACAATGGGGAAAAAAGCTGCTCAAATCCAGCTGAAGTGCGCATTTGTGCATGTCGTACACAAAAGCTACAATTTTCTGGACCTTCTAGCACTTCTAGCCCCATTCACACACATACTTTGATCCAAAGCTTTCAACATCACAATGGACAATCAAAAGCGGTTTCTCTCCTGTGCAGATGAAGGGAACATGTCTGTCTGAGAAGGCATATAGCTGAGAGCTTACAATCCTCCAGGTCAATTCCTTGCTGTCCAACCTTGAACCTCTGGTTGTAAATCATCAGATGTGGAGGATAGATTTATTTGAATAATTTGTTTATGAGGGGAGATGTAAAGTCCAAGTTCAAGCCAGAGCACAGGCGGATATGCAGGATGCAGAGGGATTTGTTAAATAAACAAACACACAGGGAATTGTGATGAGTGATTTAGACTGTCCATATGAATATGCTGGTACTGGATTCACACAGACGGGAGGACCTAATATAGAAGGCCTAATATAAAAACACATGTCTGTTGTTTTTTTTTCATAGAATGACCTTGTTTATAAATAATAATAATAAAAATGCTGTTTTACATTTTAATGTCACTACCAAAACGTATAGTTTTACTCCATAGGCAAAGCCTTATTTTAGCTACTCCCCTGCATTTTAGAGCACAAAGTGAGACTGCATCCCTGTCCCTCATGGCCACATGCTGAGCAGTCAGATCCCATTGTTTTAAGGTAAATGTCACCTGAAGTCTAAAAATGAGTGTGTAACAAAGTATTGTCACTATTGAAGCACATATTTTCTGTAATTAAGCAAACTTTTTTTTTGTTTTAATAAAAACACTAAATATTATGTACGACTGTTCAAAGCTGTATTTGCTAGTCATGTAGTGGTGAGTTTGAGTTCTGCTCAAAATGAGCTAAATATGTCACTACCGAAACAGTCGCGACTGAAATTCGGTAAAGTTTTTTTAGTGGTATGATTGTTTTGGTGGTGACAAAATGGAATGTTCAAGCATTTATTCTCATGAAATAAACATATTTCTAGCACAGAGTCATTCCAAGCAGCAGTGTTAGTCTAAAGTCTGTAAAAGTCCAAAATGTGTTTTCAACTCTGACTTTGATCCAATTGGTACACACTTATAAATGATGGGTCTTTAAAAGTTCTTTATTAAAGAAAATTGTGCAAATGGTTCTACATTGAACGTTTTTGAAAAGGGATCTATATCGCACCAAAAAGGGTTCCTCCATTGTTACAAACTTGACATTGAAACAATAGAAAAACCCTTTTTGGTGCTTTATAGATCCCTTTTCAAAAAGGTTCTATATAGAACCATAAACAGCACAAACAATGCAAAGAACCCTTCAATCATGCAAAGTGTTCTGCATTTTTTAAAAGATGATTCTTCAAGGGTTTTTTTTTTTTAGCAAAAACCTATATCGAACCAGGAACACTAAAAGAACCCTTTGCACAATTAAAGGGTTTTTTGCATCGTGAAATGTTCTTTAGATTTATGGACAATGTGCTGTAGATGGTTCTATATAGAACCCTATATAGAACCCTTCTGAAAATGGTTGTAAATAGCACCAAAAAGGGTTCTTCCATTGTAACAGCAGAAGAACGCTTTTGGTGCTATATTTCAAAAAGGCTCTATATAAAACCATCTACAACACATTCTCCAACCGTCTGAAGAACCCTTTTAAGATGCAAAGAATCCTTTAATTATGCAAAGGGTTCTTTGAGTGTTCATGGTCTTAGAGTACAGAATGATCCATAAACACAGATGGATAAGATATAGGTAAGAACAATCAGAACAAGGCAGGGCTTTAGACGACAAACGGGTGAAAGATGTAATAAGGGTCTGGAGTTGAGGTGAAATAGAGAGATTAGACAGGACTGGGGCTGGACAATGCATACCAATCCAAATATGTCCAAAAAGCACACAAGAGCCAAAGAGATAATTCCATTTAAATCTTCAGAAAAGTAGGACACTAATAAATGAAATTGAATTGACCGACAACTTTTCAAAAGAAGAAGAAATCTTTCATTCAGACAGAGGAGGACGTATCTGAAAAGATAATCTAAAAAACACCTTTATCTATAAAATACTGCATTACACAGCATTGTTAATTTACAGGAAACAGAATTATCCAACAGCCCTACATTAATTATAACCTATG
Organism: Pygocentrus nattereri; assembly: GCF_015220715.1. Lineage (NCBI taxonomy): Eukaryota > Metazoa > Chordata > Actinopteri > Characiformes > Serrasalmidae > Pygocentrus > Pygocentrus nattereri. The sequence continues at coordinate 44,624,212 of NC_051211.1, forward strand.
ACACTGCATGAGCATGCTTAATGGGGAATGTGCATTGAATATGAAAGAATGATTCATTCAAAATGAAAGAAAGATTCATTTCGTCTTCAGGCTGTGCATGAATGACTACACAGCAGTGGTTTTGGTCACAGACATGCTGTGTGCACGATTCATACATAAAATCCAAAAATCAATTTTCCACAGCTCTTTGATTCTGGGCTGTTCTAAGAACCTGTTACTGGTTCACTACATGCTCATTAACCACTGAGTCCTATGGGTGAGATTCTAATCACGGATGAAAGGAATGTAGGGGTGCTGCACACACACACACACACACACACGTACACACACACACACATACACAAAATACAAACTAGCACATTTAGAATTTCCACCACCAAAAGCCTCAAACACGATGTGAAGGTTTTCTGGAAACCCTCTATCACTGTGTCTCAACCAGCCACTACACATCATAGCTTGTACACTATAGCTTGTTCAGTGCCTGGATTTTGTACAGTAGTACCATCTCAACAAAACATTCTGGTTGCTACCTAGGGTTGCTACCTATTCCTGGTAAAATTTGTGGACATTCAATCTGTTGCTTGATATTTTTTTTGATTTTTAGACAGTTAGTTGTTGCAAGTTCCACCCACTAGCTAGGTCTCCCCTTTTGACATGATACTACAAAGCTGGAAAGATGAAAGCTCCTCTGAATCATGCAAGGTGAGTCAACATATCTTTTCAAACTACCGCTGACACAACATCATTGGACAGCTCAACATGCCTGCACTGGAGTTGGCTAGTATTGCGCTGAATGAAGGGGGACAAGGAGGGCCAGCTTACCCACTCAGAAAGAGGGATCTCTGTGGCATCTCCGGATCCCATTGAACTCACACTCTCCTAATGTCTCCTAACATTTGGGAGACCTTTTATGCAAAACTGAGTGAATGGATGCTTACGCTCATAATTAATCTAAGGTAGATTAAGGTCAGTTCAGCTACAGAACCTGATTTCCTCAATAATCTTGTTGCAATGCTGGCTGTAACGCATATAAACACATCCTTAATGGTGTGCCTTTCCCAAGCAGTTGTGCCTACATACAAGGTAATCTGAAGAAATCAAACTCAAACACCAGTTGCATTCTTAAAATAATTAAAAAAATAATATTGACAATAAAAAATAACCAGAAATACAGACGAAAATCTGCAAAGAGTCCAGGAATGCTATGAATTTTTAACATTAGTTAACTCATGTTAGCAGGCTACAGTATTACATTACATATCACAATACAAACAGACGGTGCTATTATTATAGTACTTATGTTTTAATTTGTGTATACACAACCAAAAAGCTCAAACACCATGTGAAAGTTTTCCAGATCATCCCTCCCAGAGTCTCAATCAGACCCTATGCACTACAGCTTACATTGTATGCTGTACTTCATTTTCTTGTGCCCAGATTTTGTACAGTTGCTTTTCAAATTGAACATTTTGCTCTGAAAGGAAATGTCAAATTACAACATGCTACCTTACATCACTGAATCATGCCTAGGTTAGCAGTTAGCTAATGCTAGCTTAAATGAACTCTAACATGTCCAATAACCACATTTTTAAGAAAGTGAGCTGCATATCACAAACAGTAGTCTAAGACAGAAATTGGAGAACAAAGTCATCTAGCCCACCTGAGGCATTTCGAGACTTCCATTTGTACACTAAATTAAGGGATGTGGGGGGGGGGGGGGGGGGGGGGGGGGGGGGGTCTTCTTACTGTTCTACTGCTTTTATTCAAAATATATCACACACATGCATGGAAAATAATTTAGGACAAAAAGCTAAACACCAATTGGGGGATTTTTTACATCATCAGTTCATGCTCGTTATATAACACAAGCTTGTAAAATGAAAATTAAAAGTTACTAACTGAACAACATGCCATTTAAAAATAAAATACTCTTGCTGCTCTGTGGTTGACGCTGTTAAACATATAATATATACATCATATACAGTACTATGAGAAAGTTTTAGCAAATTTTTAAACAATTTACTTCAGCAGTGAATTTATCACAATATACATTAGAATAAAGTCATATTCAGAATTCAAATAAACATAAAAACAATAAAAAGTAACAAGAATTTCTTGGGTCCATATTTTTCCTTGACACCTTCACAGCCACCACAGAGTCTTGTTAATATCATCAATTACATCATGAGCTCAATTTACTGAAGCACTGATTGATCAAACCAGGAACTGCTTTTTAACTACATATAATACTGGGGCTTCCTCGAGGAGAGGTTTGAAAATGGTTAAACAAACACACTAACATCCATAACATATATATATATTTTTTATATGTGTGTGTGTGTGTGTGTAGAATCATCATTATTAATTAATATTCTATAAATTTTGTTTATTCAAATATTAACACTTTTCTTAATGAAATAAATAAACAGATTGTGAAAATCTGTCTAGAGTGCCTAAGACTTTTGCACAGTACTAGTATAGTTCAGTACTTTCATAGTACTATAGTGCTGGTACGAGTGGATCAGTAGTGCTGTGTGTCTAATCGGCTTATCTGTTGCTGCACAGTTTGTGTTGGTCATCCTCTAGTCCTTCATCAGTGCTCAAAGAACGCTGCCCACAGGATGCTGTTTTTGGTTGGTGGACTAGTCTCAGTCCAGCAGTGACACTGAGGTGTTTAAAAACTCCAGCAGCACTGCTGTGTCTGATCCACTCAGAACACCACAACACGCACTAACACACCACTACCACGTGTTACGACAGTGCTGAGAATGATCCACCACCCAAATAGTACCTGCTCTGTGAGGGCCTATGGGGGTCCTGACCACCGAAGAACAGGGTAAAAGGGGGCTAACAAAGTATCAAAGAAACAGATGGACTACAGTCTGTAACTGTAGAACTACAAAGTCCACCTATATAGTAAGTGGAGCTGATAAAATGGACAATGAGCGTAGAAACAAGGAAACAAGGTCATAATGTCATAATGTTATGCCTGATCGGCATTTACACACACACACACACACACACACACACACACACACACACATACATACATAAACATGTATATATATATATATATATATATATATATATATATATATATATAGAGAGAGAGAGAGAGAGAGAGAGCAATGTTGTTAAATACTTGAGTATGTCTATGTCCACCTGCTGCTGCCAGCCTCAAAGGGAAGACGCTGGTGCACTGCAGGAAATACAGTATTTGTAGTGAATTTGTAGTCATTATTTTTGTGTTTGCATTGTTTGGCCAAAGATCATACATAAAGTAAGCTTTCATGAATCCTCTCTAGTTTGGCCCAGAGCTCACAGTTTAAATGTGAAACTTTACAGCTTATGTGCTGGCCCAGTACTCAGTCAATTGGGTCTAGTAACCCTGCATCCCACACCTGAAATTCTAAAAGCTATAAAATGATGCAACATTCTGACACTTCCCATGCACTACAGACGGTAGCCTGTGGCTGCTCAGTACAAATGCTGTGTTCTGCACATTCATTGGCAGGTCTACACTGAAAAAAGTAATGAAAAATATTATATCAACACAAATATTGTTAAAGATTCACCAAAATATGAAACTGTGTTGATGTAATATGCTTTATTCATGTAAAAGTGATGTACACATTTAAAAGTAAATTCACTGCATCTCTTTATTTCAGTGTGGTACAGAGGCACAGGGGCACAAAAGACTTGTCTCCTCATCCAGAGAGCCATAGAACTAACTGATGACTGGCCATTTTGAACAATTCAGGATGATGCAACAGTGGTGAGCTGCTGCACTCTTTCCCCTGTAGTCATCACCATTCATTCATTTTCCAGGCAGACATCAAATGTTATAGACAAACTGTCCACTGGAGCACATGAGAACTTCCTCTTTGTATAGTATTGATTGATTTTGCTATTTCAAATAAAATTAGCACAAGTCTTCTTTGCTCAGATGCTGGCTTGTTTGCTAGTTTGGTTGTCATCAGCCCATTCGCAGTAGTTTGTCAGTACCACGAGTGCTTCAGGTTGGCAGTGCATAGCACTTTTCTACCATATTGCTATTTTTCACAGGCTCCCATTATTCTATTACACCAATGCCAAAACTCTCTTTAGCAGCTCTGATGATCTCAGCAAAATAAAGGGTTCAGTAAATCAGCCCTCGCTAAACATTATTAACCAAAGCGTGTAAAGGGTTAAACGTGTAAGTCCAATAGCACTGCAATTCATCGGCTCTTTGAAAGGAACAAAAAGACTGTTATACAAATTAAGAGAGAAAAAAAGAGGGTTAGAAGTTTTTTTTCTTGTATCTTCACTGCTTTGATTTTTCTTATACATGTATTGTAGCGAGTTTTAAAAGTTAAAAATGTTAAAAAGATTTAAAACAAGCTATCATTTTGTACAGTAAGAAATTCATCTGTTTTATCTGTTTTCTGTTAGTTATCGACATTATCGATTACCATTATCGATTGCTCATGCCTGTTTCAACCTGAGAGGGGCGCTCTCGCTGCGTCTTCGTTCATTCAACATAAAGACGTAGACGAGACGAGACGCTGGAGTGTTTGTCGTTTCATTGTTCCCCTTTTTACAGGTAAAAACACATAAAACTTGAATGTTTCTTGTGAAAAACAGAGTAATCCAGTATATAACCCTCTCTAAACAATATATTGTCACTAGAAAACTGTTTGAAATGAAGTTAAATGAGTCCGTGGTGGCAAGCAGGAGTTAGCTAGGCTCCATAGCCAGCAAAGCAACACGAGGCACCCACGCCGTTGCCAATTGAAAGTATTGCGTGTGGTCATTTGTTACAATGCATATAAAGTTAAAAACCATGTTTTTGTCACATTAGAACTTGTTGAATGTTAAAAATGTTAGGTAAAGAAGAAATGATGTTGTTACTGTGATCTGTGAGCTTTTGAATTAGAATACAGCTGATACTAAAATGTTACTAAAGTCTCTTACATGCTTTTAAATGGTAAAATGGAAGGGTCCAAATAGACAAACCAACACATCAAAACTGGGGACTCTGAACACTTCTTTGCTTCCATTTCAGTCTCTGAGTGCTGCACTGCATATTTACCAACTTACTAGTAATTACTTGCTCTCAAGTCTCTTGGAAATCAAACATAGTTATTAAGTGTGAGTCACTACTACACAGTACATATGTCATACACTATGCTATAGGTTTTAATATATATTGTTTCTTTATCTTAGACATTATGGTTCCTTTATCTTAAACATCAAAACACTGAAGAGACAAATGTCTTGGGTTTAAATAATAGCATAACTATAAACTACAAGAGAAAAAGAAGAACCAGTACACAAGGAATATGCCAGCTAAACAGATGTTTTATCTGGATTTAAGAGATGCTATTCACTGAGATGCTACAGGTTTAGGAATTGTAAATGAAAAGAAAAAATGTTCAACATTGTGGAGACAGCCAGCCAGGTTTTGTGACTGCTGACCTCTTTTTACGTTGAATGCCCACTCTACATAATTAGATGCCCACCCAAGGATGAAATATCACACCAGTGGTGTAGTTCATCGTTCAGGTCTGAAAACTTTAATAAAATCTTGAGTGTGGACACATAGCTTGCACTAAAATGGCCTGTGCCACTACTTGAATTGAGGTACACAGAGATATGCAAAAGTTTAAACACCCCTTGTCAAATTACATGTTTTGTTGATTTTCTAAGTGAAGGTGCTAAACTGTCACTGGGGCTGTGCCCCTCTTGTCACTGGGGTGGTGCCCTCAAGGGTACATCTCAGTACCTTTAGTCAGGGAGCATAATTTTACTACAATCCAATGAAATTATATTTTCTAAGTTGTATTGACTCCACACACCCTGTCTTGTCTCTAGGCTTTATATTCTATTATTCTGATTTAAAACATTTGGCTATGAATATATAGAAATATGCACTTTTCCACAGGGAAAAACTTATTTAAGATATACAACTGGAGATTAAAACCACTATTGTACCTTTGAGGGAACATTTACAACGTTTGTAAATTGATAAACATAAAATGTACCTGCACAGAATCTTTATTTCTAACTGTGTATCTACAGTCAGTCCTGAGTTTAACAGATTGGGGAAAAAAAAAACTAAACACAGAACAGAAGCTGCCACAAGTTTTGCACAGACGACATTTTATGCTTGTTTTTTGCAATATGTTAAGGTCAGTAAAAAAACTTTAAGTTACTGTGCATTAAACTGTGCAGATGTGTGTTCTCTGCAGAAGATTTGCTAACTTATTTTTAATTAGAAAATCAACAAAATATGCAATCTGACTGGGGACTACAAAACCGTGAGGGCCTGACCTAGACCATGATGTACAAAGGCTGCTAAGACATAAATAAATAAGCACAAGAACTCCTGGTTTTTCAGGTCAGTCAGAGAAAGACGGACTGCATTTGTTTCCTTCAGATTGAAAAGTGAGAGTGTGAAAGCCTTGACTGAGGCAACTGATCTGTGCAACAAAGGAAAGTACAAGCCAGAAAAGCCTCATGGTCACAACATGTAAGAACAACTTTTAGCTCTTTGTATTGTGCAAACTCAGCATAACTCTTGTGTAGGTCCAAGTGAATCTCTCAAGGCACAAACCACTGCTTCCTTCAATACGAAGTACGCCCCACTGAAATTCATAATTTTATTTCCAAACTGCACAAAACACATCACACTTTCCTCTAATAAGCTGATTCCCTCCCACACAAAAATATAACTCAAAAACACTTCTGTGTGACGAACTACTCTTGACAGGAAAATTGCTCTGGTCTTTGTTGATGATGCTATTGGAGGTGCCCTGATTACAGACGGCTAAATATTTTTACTCTGCATCTCCCCTACAAGCATGCAGAAGCAGCAATAACCTCTCTCGTGCGTCCGCCCCCAGTGCTAACTGTTTATGGCCTTGTTTATTTCTCTTGGCTGCGGATCGTGGCAGCGTCTGCCAGTCTATTAAAGGCTACCTCATCCCGGGAGACACTCCAATCCATAGATATGAGGAGGTTATACACAATTAGTGTCCATCTAGCCCAGGGCGCTACCTAGTGAGCTGATTGCTTCACACCTACAGCAGCACTTGAGGCGAGGATAAAGAAGCAGAGCTGGGGTTTATTCTGCTGAGGCAGGATTCAGTGTCACTAAAGCTGTGTCAGTCATTGTGGTTGCCTCGCACGAGCAGCGATGGGCATCATGCCAACACTAAACCATTGACACCCAACACTATTTACAGCTAATATCCGCCTCTTAATGAGAGCTTTGTCGAATCTGAAATCTCTACAGCCCTGTGTCAGGTATCAAAAGCTTTAGTGCCATGCTGTGTGGTGTGTTTAGCTCTATCTATCTATCTATCTATCTATCTATCTATCTATCTATCTATCAGTCACTAAAAAAGACAAACTGTGCTTTCAAACTTTTGTATATGATTATTGAATTTTCAGTATTTCAATAAGTAGACTTAATTTTATTATTATTATTACTGTTATTATTATTTTTTTATTATTAATAGTAGTAGTAGTAGATGATTTACTTTTAAAAGTACAAAAACATTTATTAAAAATATATTCAACACAACTATGATTTTTATTTATTTTAGAATCCATTTGTTTCATCAAATGTTTTGATTTACAATTTATCCTGAATATTCTTAACCTTTTTTATATATTTTTTTTCAAAGAACACATCCAGAATGCATGTCCTTTTTTAGAATATCCCTCAAACAAGCATGCAGAGTGATGTAGATTAGGACATGAACTCCCAACTCTGCTTTTGTCTGTATATTTGCTGCTGTGTTATACGAGGCCTTCATTTGATCCATCACGAGTTCTATAATGACATATGGATCTGGCACAATTTCAGCGTGAAATTGAGTGAAGAGAATATGATTCATGGTGTTTGCCACGATTGACTGAAGCAGACTCTGCTCACGCCAGATTTTACCTCGTCACGATTCTGTGACTTTCTGATTGGCTAGATTGAAATGACTGAGTTGCAGACAGTGGTGCAGCATATGGCTGCTGTCTTGCCCAAATCTTCCTTACAACTCAATTAAAAAAAAAAAAAAATCAATCATGAAAAAGGCCTGCCCTTGAACGCTGCCTCTATTTTGAGGTATGCAAAGTATCTTCATCCATTTTTAGATGTAATGCATCTCACGAATCTGGCTTGTCACTCACTCACCCACTCACTCGCTCATGTTTAGCAGGCTGAAATCCACAAAAGAGGGCTATTAGCTCTCAAGCAACTTTATGTGCTTAATAAGAGCAATGCATCACATCTGTGACACTGTCGGTCTTTGTTTGGATTGTATAATTAAGGTCTGTCATGGAAAACTTGATTTCCATTTTTTTAAAATAAAGTCCTATGAGGTTATATGTAACATGCAGTTACCCCCAAGTCTATACATTCCATGAATGATAACTACGCTGCAAAATTCAATCTGTTTTGAATTCATTGTTTCCACAATGCCAGCACTTTAGCTCCGCCCATTCACACTGAAATTATTAGGAATGCTTCAACTCAATACAGGAGAGCCAATCATAACAGTTTGCACACAACATTTGCATTTATCAGTCTTAAAGGCATAGTAACAAAAACAGCCTGTATAATTCTAAGAGACAAAGAAAGGTCATTTATAGACTGACCATCTTTGGTATATACAATCAAGCAGATGATATAAAATAATAAAATACAAGAAAATTGCAAAAAAAGGAGTCCTGTAATAACCATTTGTGGTGTGAGGTCAGTGTGTGATCATTTGGAAATGTAACTTGAACATTTCTAACTAGTGGATAAATGCCCCCATTATCTGTTAGCTCCATTAGCTTTGTAGTTCTTGCAAGCAAACTCAGACGCCAAACACTTTCTGTGAAATGGACAGTGTATCCATTTCATATAAGTTTCTCCTAAACAAAGCATGTCACATCAAACTAGTCTGAACTACTTTGTAGTACTTAACCTTATAATTATGACATTTTGAGAAATAAAATTATCTGCGATATTTAGCAGGTTGTATCCTAAATCTATAGAGAAGGAAGTTGAACATTGCTCGGAGCCATGGGAAGAAGAGTGAAAGGAGACTTCTGCTCCGTCTTCCGATCCTCCCTCTCTTTCCTCCTCTGCCTCTCTTTGTAAGATCTTTAGCATCAAGCTGGGCAGGATCCCCACAGAGATGCACCTGCAGGGACTTCCCTCTACTTCCTGTCTTTCTCTGAAGAGCGGACGGCTCTATCCATCAGGCCTGTCATGGATAGGAGGGCCTGCGGGTGGAGCTGTGTAGCATGGGACTCGCCTCATTTCCTCGCTCTGATTAACCTGCTTGACACGCACCACTCCCCTACTCCCCATCTCACTCCTCAAGAGAGGGGTGTGTGTATCGGTATATTTTCAGGACAAAAATGTTCAGAATCACAGAAAAGCAGGGTTAACCAGCCCATGCCAGAAAAAGGGTTCCAGGTAAATTATGCTCCAAGGTACAAACAATGCAAATACACCCACAGTGGTATAGCATGGTCCTTAAAATCTACACTACATTCACTTTTGCAGAGAAAAAGGGCATATTTGCACGTTACTTTTTTAAAAGTAAAATATAATTTTAAAAAAAGTTAATGCAATTAAAAAATAGGCTACAATGGAATACATTCAATTATTAATTTATTATTAAATCAAATTATTATTATTATTATTATTATTATTATTATTAAATTATTAATTTAATATTAATTATGTTCCCTAACTTGGGCTTAGAAAAATCTTACTATGTGTAAGTACTTATAAAGGTTTATAAAGTGGTTCTAAAATCTGACTGGCTAAGTCATATTTGAAGTCATTGTAAAATACTCTGTATATGTATATATATTTTTATGTAAATGCACACCAACCAGCCACTTTAAGAACACCTTGCACATTGTACATTTTATCAGCTCCACTTACCAAACAGGTGCACTTTGTTCTAAGTTCTAAGTTCTGCAACTCTGTCTACACACACTAACCCAACATCACCACTTCAATGTCACTGCAGTGCTGAGAATGATCCACCACTCAAATAACACTTGCCCTTTGGTGGTCTTGTGAGGGTCCTGGCAGTTAAATGACTGGGTAAAAATTTGCTAAGAAAGCATATAAAGAAACAAATGAACCACAGTCTGTGAGTGTAGAACTACAAAGTGCATCTACATAGTGGAGATGTTTGAATGGACAGAGTGTAGATACTAATCAGTATGTGTACACACACACACACATGCACAGATATGTGTGAGATATATATATCATGAGCACAATTTAATGAACCAGGAGTTGCTTTTTAACTACATATAATACTGGGCTTCCTCAATGAGAGGTTTGACAGCGGTTAAACAAACACACTAACATCCAAAAACCCTTTTTATTTTTCATTTATTTATATATATACATTTTTGAGTAACTTGAATAATTCCATTACAAAAAAATTCTTTGCTTCGAGGCTTCGTTTAATTCATGTCACCAAAGTCCATCTATTTTAAATGTCTCTGCTATGGTATCATTCCTGTTTTGCAGACTACTGTGCAGCTCCCGTATCATTGTTTTACACGGACTGTTATAACTCACGCACTTTTCAAAGATTAATCAGGCTGCACGATTTATTTTGCGCTACATGGCAACAGCAGAAAATAAAGATACGGTGTGCGTAAAAGGGCAAAAATGTCCAACGTGTGGTGGACAATGTAGTGCAGTGTATACACTGTAAAACGGACCTGGCCCACCATAATAGTACTTTGGCAATCCTGCAGCACCTGAACCCAAAGCATCCTCACGTGAACTGCACTTCTCCAGGCGGACTCAGAGCCTCTACAGCGTGTTTACGATTGCTAACTGATATGAACACCAGCACTTTGTAGAACGTATAGTATTTGTAATTATTTGTAGCCCGTGTTATGAGTCAATAGTGACTAGGCATAAGTAGCAAGACAACAAATGCACCAAGATCTCACTCATGTAATTTATCTCTCCTCATCTCTCCCTCCCACACACACACACACACACACTTTGATAGGTTACATCTCAAAACACGCCTTCCCCATACATAAGATAGTAATAGTAAATGTAACAGATGGGCAAATTCATTTGTGACTACATTCACTACACCCTTTTTCTTTTTTTAATAGGACAAATAGGCCTGCCTATGTTTGTGAAGTTGTATTTCATAGTTTTTTTCATGTACATCATACAAATGGGCTTAGTTCTGGAGCCAAAAAGCCAAAAGTTTTAAGCTTTGATCTAGTAAAAGTATTGAGTTTGAATAAAAACCTTTTGTGAGGAATAACAGCCAATTGCTTGCTCATTTTAAAAGGCCTTTCATATTCATAACACACCATCGATATAGCTGTTTAAAAATACACAAGTGTGATTTATTGGATTACTCAATTAATCGATGAAAGAATTGACAGAATACTCGATTCCAAAAATATTCGACAGTTGCGGCCATATATATGGCTGTAACTGTCGAATATTTTTGGAATATATATATATATGTGGAATAATTTTGGAATATATATATATATGTGGAATAATTTTGGAATATATATATATATATATATATATATATATGACCATATATAACTATTATTATAATTATAATTTTCTATATATAGAAACACTTTTCTCAGCAAATAAACACATACTACACAAACAAATAGATTTTGAAAATGTGTCTTGGTACTTTCTCACAGTACTGTATGTATGCACAACACACCTCATATTATTATTACACATAGGTTATATATGTAGTGTCATATATACATCACACACGGGACACAGGACATAAAGACCTCATGTCCTGATATTGCATAAAAACAAATGTGTGTGTTTTTCCTCATCTCTCAGCTTGTATGGAGAGCTTTGGGACTGGCGAGACAGCCTGTGGTGCTCACTGTTGCAGTAACCACAGGAGTATTACCCAGAGAAGAATATGACACTTACTAAACAATTGTTTATTTGTGGATGGAAGAATATTTAGGGCAGGTTGTCCATTTTTATCTTAAGCTGTCTGGCAACAAGATCGGCTGTGGGGTCTGGTCCTAGTCATGAGGGAAATGCTACCTCCAGATCTCAAACAAATATAACACCCAAACATAAAATGCTACCAGACCTGCAAATCATATGCTGGTTCTCAAATGACTGTTTGAACAACCAAGTGACTTTGCATGCTTCGCATGGAGACATGAAGAAAGAGAAGTTAGCAGAAGCTTCTTTTCCCTGATGACGGTCCAGTTTCTCAGAAACCCCGGAGGACCTTTGGAGCCACTGCTGTCAGATGGGGGCTTGCTGAATCATTTGCCATTTCTGCTCTCAGGCACAGCCTGGCCTACTTTCAGCCACAGCACCAAAACAAAAATGGTCTAAGTAGGACTGGCATCCTAATAACCCACAGCACCTTTTCGGTTAGCCCCAAGACTGCCGGTTTCTCTCTAAAACTAATGGAGCCTTGGATGACCAGGGAGATTCATCCTTCTAATTACACAATATCTAACAGGATCTTTCACAAATCTTAGCCTAGTTAGTTAAAGATGCTGTTAAAGGAGTCATTACAGTTATAACAGTGTTATTTTACCATTACTGTTAATTGTCGTGACACATATCATAATGCCATGACAATTAAGAGAAATGGTAACACAACTCTGTTACATTATTACATTATTATCATTTATCCTTAGAAACAAAACCAGAAATAACACCGGAAGCCTGTTCTATTTGCACTTTACATATTGACAGTTTGTAGGTGCTTACAGACTGTTTCTACAAACAATTATGAAAGAATGGGTCGCTTTCAAGTGCTCAGTGAATTCCAGGGTGGTACCTGCAACAAGTCGAGTCTTGAAATTTCCTTGTGTGCAGATGTCGCCAACTTTCTGCAGAGTCAATCGCTACAGACCTTCAAACTTCATGTGGCCTTCAGATTAGCTCAAGAACAAGAGAACTCCATAGAATGAGTTTCCAAGGCCAAGGAGCTGCACAATACAAGCACAATACATAGTGTCAAATGCAGTGATGTAAAGCGCTGCCACTGGACTCTAGAGCAGTGGAAACGTGTTCTCTGGAGTGACCAATCACATTTCTCTGTCTGTCAATCCGATTGACAAATCTAGGTTTGGCAGTTGCCAGGAGAACAGTACGGTCTGACTGAATTGTGCCAAGTGTAATGTTTGGTGGAGGGAGGTGGGGGGTTATTACGGCGTGGGGTTGTTTCTCAGGAGTTGGGCTTGGCCCCTTATTTCCTGTGAAAGAAACTCTTAATGCTCCGGCAGATTGAGACCAAGACCAAGAAATATTGGACAATTTCATGCCTCCAACTTTGCGGGAACAGTTTGGGGGTGGCCTCTTCCTGATCCAACATGATTGCGCACCAGTGCACAAAGCAAGGTCCATAAAGACATGGATGAGCGAGTTTGGTGTGAAAGAACTTGACTGGCCTGCACAGAGTCCTGACCTGATAGGCCTGATAGAACACCTTTGGAGTGAATTAGTGCAGAGACTGAGAGCCAGGTCTTCTCGTCCAACATCAGGGTCTGACCTCACAAATGCGCTTCTAGAAGAATGGTCAAAATTCCCATAAACACACTCCTGCGAAGGGTGGACCGACATCATATCAAACCCTATGGATTAAGAATGGGATCTCACTCAAGTTCATATGTGTGTGAAGGCAGACTTTTACATTTATTCATCTATTTTTGTAGATTAGTAAATTAGATAATTAGAGCGATATTCTGGGGTATCCCTTCACTTTTGAACAATAATCAAGTAAACCTAAAACTTTGTATTGTGCAGAATATTAAAAAAAAAACAGAACAATACATAGATAAACCTAAAATGTCAATGTCTCTATCTGGGGAAAAATGGTGCTAAATGTTGAGTGACTTTTAAATTTCTACAAAGCTGAAGCTGGCGTTTTATTTGCCAGCTTTTTATTTGAATGTTCTGTTCCACCATTAACGGAGCAGCAGGTACAGTTTGGCATCCTGTACAGGCACTTTGAAGGAACTGCCTCACCACTGAAGGTGGAAGGGGAAATTCAAATAAAAAGCTAATTTTAACTTCACTGAATTTCTTAAGTCATTTGTCTCATATGTGCGTCCCATGCACTCAAGCCTCCAGCCATTTGGAAAATATTACAGTCATTTGTACAGTACCAGCTGGTCCATGGCTTGTACAGCAAACAAGGCTGGGAAATGCAGTCTAATGCTAGCTAGGCTATTTGTCGCAATTAGGAAATTTCGTAGTGTGGAAAAGAGTTTGAGAGCTGATAAAGGGATCCATTCATCTCATCAGTGGATATTTGCCAAATAGTGCTTGCTCCATGTCTAGACAGCTTAATCTTCAAGACAAAATTCTAATAGAAAGATGTATAGGTATGAATGTAGCTGCTGTTCCAGTTCATCAAGTGAGAGACCTCATGCATCAATCAGTTGTATCATTGCAAATCAGAAATCTACACAGGTCAACCCATATGAAAAGTAGTGGACAGTTAAAGTCAGATCTGGGGTGAGTCCCTTTCACTTTGCAATAAAGCTAAATGTATGACAACGACTGGGCACTTTACAAATGTCCATGACCAGCTAACGCATCTGCATCAGTTGATTGCCTCCTGGCCTACATCCACTGCATTCATAAACTCTTTTTGCTGCTTCATCTTATTGTAAATTCAAAAATTACAAAAAGTAAAACTTTTTTGGCTCGGCTGTGACTCTAAAAGAATTATGCTGTTATGTTTGTGTTGGCTGTCACAATGAGTGGCTCTTCAAACCCGAAACAGAAACCAAGCAAGGAGTTTGGACTTTCTGCTTCTTTTTCAATATAAAACCCTAAGCTGAAGTTCTAGAGCTTAAGTCCTCCTAAAATGGTCTACTGCGAGGTTACAGTATGAAAAGACACATTTTCTCCTCCATTAGACCTCCAAGAACATGATGTGCCTTTATATTTACATTCATATTTGAACCACAGTCCAGAAGGCAGCTATTGGAGTAGCAAATTTAGGTTGTACAGTGTGGAACAGTCAGCAATGACATAATCAAAACAGAGCAGATATTGTACACATGAATCACCAAAGGCCAGAGACAATTATGTTTCTAGGCATGCAGTAATGCATCAGAAAAGCAATCTTTTCACTAAGTAAAGCAATGCAACAATTTATGATTGCATATATGAGCTAAGGCAATGAAACAGCATAGTCTATTAACCACACTGAGCATTGACTGCCATTAATAACACAGTTTGGACAAAGTGTCGAGTGGCTTGCGTATGTACACCAAAGCAATCGTTAGATTGCAACCGTGTCATTGACTCCTAAAAATGGGAAATTTACAGCTGCAATGGCTACTCATACGTATACAAATGAAAATTATATTTGCCCAGGCAGAGTGAACATGAACTACATTCCACAGCATATGAAAATTACAGAGCATGTCAGTCAACGATACTGATGCACTTTCTGCTCTTTATAAAGAGATATGATACAATACATCTTCCCCATTTGACTTTCCATGCCTCAGCCTCACCAATGACTCTGTGAGCAATTCAACCCAGTGACATTTAATGCCTTGAAGAGGGGCCACAATGAAATTGCATATTCCATCATATCTGGACTGAAAAGGCTGAAGTGAATTACACCTAATAGCAGCTTGAGCAGAGATCTCACTCAAAAAAAGAGTAGCGCAGGGATGCAAGGCAAAGTTTTGAGAAATAAATGCGAGCCTGCTACAATTCAGCACGTCAAGATGAGTGCTGATTCAGGGCTCCACGAAATGACCTCGAAGCATCCCGCCATATTTCTGAGCTGACACGCAGAGACGGCCCACAGAGCAGCACCTGCTGCCGCCAAATGGGTAGGAGCTGTTAAGTGAGGAACGTTTCCCACCCTGCACATAAAACATCCTCAGGGCCACTGAGAGGTGACGAAACAGGAACAGAGGTCTCAGCCAAGACAGGTGAGCTCCAGCGCTAACAAGTCAGCTCAAACTGTAAACCAACACATAAACGACCTATGAGGTCACGTTTTTCAGAGGCATGAAGGAAAATTATTTTTTCACGCTGCACTTGTTTACTCATTGTGTACTCATGGCTGCACAATTTTGGGGAAATTTAGGTCATTGTGATAAATAGTGTGAGAGATGTACTCAGATAAATGCTTCTCAGAGAGTTAATTCTAACTTTTCTAGCAACAGTAAAGGTGTTCAAAGGGATATTAAAAGAACAAGTTAGTGAAAAATCTAATTTACATGATTTTCTGCTTACTCCAAATACAATCAGCTAAGGCCTGTTTGGTGTTCTAGTTGTCTTCTTTAGTTAAGAACTGAAGCTGTTAGGCTAGTGATGCTAACAAACATTGCAAGTAAATAGTTAACAATAAGGTTTCTGCAAATGCATGCCAAGATCGTCATATTCTTGCCTCAAATTACACCGAAAATCTCCTGTGGAATATTCTAAACTCTACAGCTGTACTTAGTACATGTTTATGGATGAAATCTCAGAGCAGTGAATCCGAGCGCAGTTTACTGTTTCTTCAACTTTGGTCCAGGAAGTCAGTGATGGGTGCAGCATCCAACTGATGCATTTATTCATGTGTATATTTAGAAACAAACATATGTGGCTGCGGGTTATTTGTGCAGAAAATGTAGTGTATTGTTTTTCTGAGTACACTCTTAGCTTTTCTACCTACCTGTAGCGTGCCTGTGTTGTGAAATCTCTTAGCCTTGTGTTTGGCCACTTTCTACAGAATGATACCAAATTGTGCTCAGGAAAAGAGTCATTCCGGTTATCCTAAATGCTGCCCCCTTTTTAGATCTACAGAGGTTTATTTATTTATTTATGGCATGTTATTCATTATGAGTCCTACACTACTCCAAACGAATTCAAACTGCCTGAATGACCAGAATTAAGAGCCAGATGTGGTTTGAGCATGGAAAACGATGGGGTGACTTTTGACTTCCAGTGTTTGCTAGCAACGTTAGCCCTGGAGCTCTATTTGAAATAGAAGCTAAAGTTGGACACCAAACATGTCTTGGCTGGTCAGCTTCACTTGGGGTTAGCACAAATTTAGGTAAATTAGATTTTTTCCCCCAAACTATTCTGATTAGAGCTGCACAAAGTGGCAACACTTTATAATAAGGGTACATGATCTGACCATAATTAAGGCAATAACTGAGGAATAATTTTTAAGAGAGTAATGATTCAATAAACAGGAGCAAATTAAGTCATTGGCCTACATTAAAAACATGTAAGGTTAAATTATTCAGAATTAACTAATCCAATGTACCTTTAATGTGTAAATTTGCCAGGATTAACATGTTCAGCATGTTAAATTTCTCAAGATTTCCATCTCCCCATCCCAGCTCAGAGATCTGGACGTGACAGTAGATCCATCCTGCCATTATTTTGTCCAATTGTATCTTATTATCCTTGCCATATAAGTAGCCCATGCCTTTTGCCTGCCTTTGTTCTTGTTTTCCTATGTTACTTTTTCTATTTCTACAAAGCCAGTATATATGTTTCTTTAATTTGACCTGTTAAATGGCCATGGGCTTGCAGAGGGCCTAAAGTTTTATACACACTTCTATAACCTAAGCATAGCTTAACCAGTTTGTGTTGTTTGCAGTTTGCAGAGTCCCTGTAGTTGTTACTAAATAATAATCCTTAGTATGTAATAATCCTAGGATTTCAAGAGGTTAAATGAAAGGGAAAAAGAAAAAAACACTAATCCTTTAGCCTACAATCACTGAATCATTTGTGACCGCTGCCATTGTCTTAATTCATTATGCATGTAAAAACAAATAACACTCAATATCTCATAATCTGTTACAGAGTGCCTCACAAGGGGATTTTTGTCCTGCCTTTACCACAGTAGTCATTCAAATTAGTTAAAAATTTATGTGCACTGGAGAATTCAAAGCTTTTTTTTCCTACAGCCATAAGAATACGTTATTTAGTGATGGTGAATTTATATTTGTTTGTACCCTCTAAAGTGGTGAACTGTTAAGACTTTATTACTGATTAAATCCTAATTACTGATGATAAATGTCTACTTTTTATGCCCCTTAGAGTAAAGTGGTAAACTATTTCCACTTTATCACTGATTAAATAGTGATTCCTCTGTGCCCTCTAATATAAAGTGGTAAATCACTCAAACTTTATTACTGATTTAATACTACTAGATTAGTAGGAGCTAATCAGGAGTTAATCACACCCACAGAGGTGAATGAAAGTTAGCCATGCATATTAACTTGCATATTTAATCTATTCACACACTGAAGAAAGCATTCCTTAACTTCATCTTCATAGACAGGTACATGCATTAGGTATTGCAGGGTAATTTAACTTGATAGTTACGTTAATTATTATTAGTTCGTGTACCCTTACTATAAAACGTTTTGAGTTGTACAATTTGAGTTGTATTTAAATTAGATTCACTACAACACGATGGAGTCTTGGTTCAACGATGGAGTCTTGGTTGGTGTACATTTGAACATCCATACAACAAAAATAAGGAGTGGCTAAAGTAATGTTAAATTTTGTGTTTCTTATAGCATTCAACATTATAAAAGTACAATGTCTGTGCTTTATATTGTTCTGATCTAATGCTCTAGACACAGGCTAGTATATTCACCCCAGGCAAACACACTAACCACAATTTAACATGTTAGTCAGGATACAATGAAACAACATGATATGTATCGTTATATCCCTACAGAATACCATGTTGCGATGATCCAGCAACTGAAATACACTTTTCAAAATAATAAAACGCGTTAGGGGCTCCTAGTTGTGACAAGGTTAAAGTTTTACCTGCGTTACCCAAAATTATTTGTATTTGTTGTATTTATCCTGTGAATGCTTGATTTAATTTACCACCCAAAGAACACGCGATTGGTCAAGATGCTCAGTATGCACAATAAACATTTAGTCATTAATATTAGTGACTTGTACACATGTGTGATATTGATACTGCAAATACTATATGATAACAATTAAGAAAGAATACATTCTGCAGCCCTAAATGGCAGCAGTAAGTAGAAAGAGTCAGAGGAATAGCACAGCATGTAGGGTGGATTGTGATCACACATTCAGTAACTGGTTGTTGAAAAGCCTCTAGTTATTTCCAATTTTGTTTCATGTCATTCAACTACATTATATTTTGGTAAATGCTTGAGTGTTGTTTGGATCCAGGGCCGGAGTGGGACGTTTTCAGACCAACAGTTACATGACGAAGAACAGCCCATCCCAAACTCTACACACCCACACACAAAGTTGGTAGGCCAACTTAATAGATACAATATTCAGACATGATAATGCAATGTTATTACATATTATTATAATATTTGCAATATCAATCTTTACTGTTAACAGCAGTGCAGTAATCACCCCACCTAC
Source organism: Pygocentrus nattereri (assembly GCF_015220715.1). NCBI lineage: Eukaryota > Metazoa > Chordata > Actinopteri > Characiformes > Serrasalmidae > Pygocentrus > Pygocentrus nattereri. The sequence continues at coordinate 44,643,602 of NC_051211.1, forward strand.
TTCAACACTTCCACCCTGATAGAAAACAACAGCAATCAACCAGAAAGCTGGATTCACATAGACACAACTGCAAAACACTGCAGCACCTTCACTAAAGCATGTGTCTGCTCACCACAGACAAATCATCTGCCCAGAGAGGATGACAAAACTAAGACCCCATTTACACCTGTGACTAGTATGTGAATTGTATCCTAATAAGATTTTAGCCACTGAACCTACACTTGGTAGTCAAATATGTCTCTGATTGCTGTGTGGCACGGGATATGTAAATCCCCTGATTACACAGCAATCAATTGTTTATCCATTTAGCATCTTCATCTGCAGTCTGTTCTGTACAGCAGTGTCTGCCCATTTTGCTATTAACCCTTTAAAATCCCAATTTTTTTTTTTTTTTTTTTTTTTTTTTTTTTTACAAAACAAGCCTTATTTTTCATTAACTACAGGTACATCAATGCAAACTGGTTGAGCTATTCTTAAGTTATAGACGTTTGTGATAACTCTGACAGGCCCTGGCCTTTTACATTTTGTCCTGTCCCCAGTCATGTACTTCCATGATTATCCATGATTATCTTCCTAGCTGACATGGATCACATGCCCAGTGATGTACTGCATAGGGAGGAGTCTTGACTGTACTGCAATGAATTTTGGCTGTTGAATGTGTCTTGGAGAGATGGATGTGTTTACACTGCTATAACATGTGGCTCAAATGTCTCTCAGGCCACCTCCAGAAGTGGTTTGAGCAATTGTTTTAAATGTGTGCATTTACAATTACATTTTTATGTCCAGACCTCAGCATCACTGAATGTGTTCTCTCACTAAACGTATAGATTTCCTGATGTTATAACTTGTACATAATGCAATTTTGACTGGAAATTCAATAAAAGAAGGTCTCTGACTTTCACACTGTATGGTTAATTTGTTTTGGGAATGCTTTTATCAAGAGCAGGAAAAAAGAAGTCCTTACACATCTTCATTTGTTCCCCAATTATTTTCCTGCTTCTTTATCACTACTGTAATAAGACTACATCATAAACAGACCCCTCTGCGTGGAAGTGGGAGCTATGATTTAATAGCCTTATTGTAAAACCGAGCGTAAATCACTAAATATAAGACCTGAAATGAGTGCTGGATACACAAACCGTTTATAAAGTCAACACAGTTCATTACCCTGCTGTGTTGCGAAAGACTGATCAATATCTACAAGAAAAAGTGGCTTACAGTCACTGCAGGTAGTGTAACCAATTCTGGAACTAAATGGACAATTATATCATCCATGCAGGGATACTGGTGTCTCATAAAGTCAATATGAAAACATTGTAGCTCCTTTTTTCACCTCAATTAAAAAAGCTTTCTTCACATTGAGTGAACATATAATGACAAATGGAATAAAATTAAAAGAGTAAAGACCCTCCCCTAGTTATAGATAACACAACAAATAGTTCAGCTTAGAAATTCATTCAAAAACGGGAGGTACACTTTGGCCTGTTTATGAGGGCAGGAGGTGTTTAAGTCAGTTATATTGAAGTATATATTCCAGTATGAAACTTGAACAGTGAACGTTCACTGCTGTTACCACTGCACTAACATAACTGGATTGAAAAATCCATGACAACGCTACCAGAAATTAGCATTATTAGAGTGGTGGTAATTTCTGGTATACAGAAAGGTCATCATTCATCTAACAGAAATCATAATCCATTGCCTTGTTTGTTATCATTATTATACATTTTTTCCAGATGCTGTCCTTAACATTAAGTAGGAGAGTAACAACAACAAGCCTAATGTACCTTTGCTAGCATAACTGTGTTCCCTCAGTCTGCTTCTAGTATTTGTTTTACACTGTCATCAGAGGGAGGTACCACTGGATTACTCATTTACACGTGACAGTATTCTAGTACTGAGGCATATTATGAGTGCCTATAGCAGAGCGAAAGTGGGGGCGGGGGTGATATAAAAAATGTTAAGTATTGAAATGCTTACAAGAACAATGTCATTTATTATAACAAAGTAATACATTTCAGAAAATAATTGGCTGTACTTCTTTGCTTCTTCCGTAAAACTGTTGAAGGAAGCATCTCGCCATCTTTCCATTGTGAGAGTTTAGTTTATATTCCCTATTTGGTTTTAAACTCTCTTCCATCACGTAACTGAATCTGTTCTAGACAGAAGGAAAGATATCTTGATAGAAAGCCAGATAGATAAATAAATCATTAGACATATAAAGCTGCATTCTGTTGTGCTAGAGTGAAATACCTGAGCATCCTGTGCTGCAAAAATGAGCTTGCGTGACACAGTGTGACACACACTGCCAATTGAGCCTAGATTTGTGCTCCCACTAGAGTCTACCACAGGTGGCAGACCTGACAGCTACAACATATTGCCTTTTCACTGTGTAAACACACACACAGACACACACACACACACACAGACACACACACACACACAAAAATACAGATTCTTCATAAACCCAATGAGTAGCCACTTCTTCTGTTTCTGCAAATTTAGGATGTGAAATTTTGTTTATCCCACCAAACAGCTCAGGCATAATCTGCCTAATAGATAAATAAGCCCTCTACAGGTCTCTCAAGCTCTGTATCAATTTGCAGTTGGCTATACATGCCTGCAGCACTGCTTGTGCTACCCCGGGCTCGAGGAGGACCCTGGAGGCAGGGTTCAGGGTCGCAGCAGCCACGTTTCTTTAATTCATCCAAATAAATACACAAAACTAGACTTTTCAGTCTCTTACACAAGCTTTTCAGCTCTTCAGTCTCTTGCTGCTGCTGCTCATCCTTCTCTCCCTGGCCCTGTTCCCTCTCGGCTCTTTTTAAAGGTGCTCATCCGAGCCAAGAAGGAACGAGAGCTCGCCACTCCGCCTCCTCGTTGCTTCCCCCAGCTGGCTCCCCCAGATTCGCTCCTTGCTGTGGTGCCTCTTGTGGCTGGGACCAGCATACTTATCCTCCTCCTCCCGCCATCACATGAACTGCTGGGTGATCGGGCCCCGCCTTCCTCTCACGGCCGTCTTCGTCGGGGCCTGGGGGGCAGGCGCATGGCACAGTTCCTAAACAAGTACTTCAAGTATAAGGCTGTTTTGCCTCTGGGGAAAAAGGAGCAGTGTTGCAGTGTTTTTGCATCCTGTGCATGTTTCGAACATGATATGTCCTGTTCTGTTTATATTTCCCCCCAAAATGTCTCTGGATCCTCTGAATTACTATGTCATTAACCTCTTAAATGTCCAGGGCCCACTGGTGGCAAAGTTTTACTCCACAAATCTACAACTTAAGAATAAAGCCAGTTTACATTGATGTGCCTGTAATAAGCCTGGGAATAGTCCTTATACAAATATTAAAACTAGGAATGCATCGGTACCGATACTAGTATTGGGTATCAGGCTGGTATAATGCTCATTTACTCAGAAAATGCTCCGATACTCACATTCTGATACCCGCTGATACCATGTGGCATAAGCCGAGTGTACACTACTACAGAAATACAGCACAGGAAGCTCAGCTCGAACAGGGAAAAGTTAGTGACGCAATGATAGTCAGACACAAGGTCGTTGGTCACTGTAAACATTCCGTCTTGGCAAATTCCTGCCAGGAATTCACAATCACAACCGCTTCTCCAACACATGAGGACATACGGGTTCCAGCTTAACTGAGATGAAAAAGAGTCGACAGGTCCTTCCAAAGTCCACATATGCTGACTTTGCTCTGTTTGACTAAATAGATTTACGAGGTACAAATGTTAATTTTGTGTAAAATAGGCTGGAGAGAGCCTGCGGATCACCACCTGCTTTTAGCTTCAGTGCAGTGTTATCAGCACTGCTCAGTTTCTCATTGTTCAGTACTCAGTGCACAGTGTCTTATTTTGAATGAAAAAGGTTTATTTGAAGCTGTTCATGGACAAAGTGTTTCACATATAGCATGGTATATAAATCGTAGGCTTTGTCCTAACAGGATGGTCTATTCAAATGTATGGTGAGTCGCCATAACATTTCTAAAATCTCACAGTACATTATATATGTCAGGAATTACTTCTACACATGCATTATATACGCGCCATAACTTTTGCACACATTTTAGGTGTTACTTTTTTCACAATATGTCAAATTCAGCAAATGAACCGTATGTGTCCATTAGAATATACAGAAGTGCGTTTTCTGTAAATGATGCGTAAATTTATTCTCACTCAAAATCAACAAAACATCACTTGACCAGGGGTGCCTGAACTTTTACATATGACTGTATGCATCAATATTCCTATTTTAATTACTTAAAGACCTTGCTATTTGAAAGACACAGAAATATTCTGGAGAAAATTGTATGTAGGACACAAATGAGGCTGAGATGCAGGACTCCTCCAAACCTTCACTACAGAATAACAGCAAATTCTCAGAGCACAAAAAACCCTGAAAAACATAGCCATTTACAACAGAACTTTGAAGCAAACTTTCAAAGTCTCTCAGCTGTCAGGAGAATTCTGGAATTATCCATGTTCAGAGCAAATGAGGGGGCGGACAAACAGAGGTGCGAGAACAGCTGGACTGCCATTCCCACGCTGAGGGAGAGCGAGAGAGCGAGGCTTGATGAACGCTTCTGCAGTGCTGTCATTTACTGCTCCCCAACACACACTGCAAACTCACACATTCCTCCTCGGTGCCCTCTCCATCTACAGCACCTCCAGGAGATACAAAGAAAAATACATCACAGGTTATGCTGTGTTATTGGTAAAGTTAGAGGGCAGGAGGGTGACAGGCAGAAGAAGAGATTTAATATTTTCCAGTATAGATGTATTATTGTGCCAAACAGCGAGAGAGAGAGAGAGAGAGAGAGAGAGAGAGAGAGAGAGATGCTAGAATTAGTGGCACAGACAGAATTTCATTTTAAAGGGGACCTGGTTATATTATGTCTAAGAGATATTGCTATAGTCACAGTGAGAACCACCCACTAACCAACTAGCTTATGTCATTGTAGCTTCCACAAGCACAGGAAAAATATAATGAAATTTTAGGTTAAATTCAAATTTAAGCGGAAAAGCTAATGAACTGGTGGCCTAGAACAGGAACTACCACAGTTTAGCTAAGCTCCCACAATCTGCCTCAACAGTCAGGCAGGATGACTGCTCTGTTTAATGTCATGATGGTATTGTTCCATGCTCTGTTGGTTTAAAAACGTGGCACTACACCACCGATGCAGACAGGATGATAAAACTCAGCTCCTTTGGCTTCATCCTTATTATTAAAGCGCAAAATTAATAATATTTTGTGACATTTTTACTGCCATTAGAGAATTTTCTTCTTTGAGCAGTCAGAAAAATCAGCAGGGCTGGCTTCCAAGTGTGAGAACCTAGGCCCCCTCAGCCCCACTCAGCTACAGCCCCAGTAGGAATCCTGTCTATCACTTCAATCTAGAAATGTGAGAAAGAAATGAACAAACTGTCAACTTTACCAGACTAAACAGTTTTCTTTTGGAGATATAATTTGCAATAAATCACAATATGTCACAATATGTCATATTGCAATATGCAACATTTTTAAAAGTCCAGGTGCCAATAAGAGCTCTTTGGAGCAATGGCATAGAACAGTGGTCAGTAATAGGTGGACCGCGGCCCGAGTCCAGACCAAAACGCTGTCCTATGTGGACCTTGACCTATAACCAATAAACTATGGAGAGTTATTTAATTTCGACAGGGTGGTCCTATTTTAATCGGCATAGCTTTCCAAGCCTTTAGGGTAACTTTAGCAGTCCAGGAGACTCACAGACTAATCACATGCGTTGTAAATATCAGGTGACGCTACTCAGTCAATCAGATCTGACTCCAGTGCATGAGGCGAGAAACAGCAGTCAGAGAAGAAAGTGAGTCAGAGGGAAGTAATTTCACATGCCGTGCTGTAAAAAGAGGAAACACACCATAAATGTTGTTCAAATATGACTGAATTGTACTTTATTTGACATTCAGTTGTTGACTGTATAAGATGTTGATATAACTACTGCTTCAGTAGACAGTATATGTCACATAATGCAAGTTAGACATTATGATGTTTCGGACCTTTGCTTGAGGAAATTTTCTCCAACTGGACCTTGTCAAATTTTAATTAAAGACCCCTGGTATAGAAGAATCACTTTTGGTCCCCTAAAGATCCTTTTAGTGGATCTTGTGCCATATGCAAAGTTTGCGTGCACCTGGTCTAATGACATGTTATGTTCATCTTGCAAGTGAAAATAATACTGATATTACTGTTTGTTTGCTGAATTAAACTTATTGAAAAAGATTAAACATGATATGTGGTGTGTGCAAAAGTTTATATATTTTATATAGACACTAGAATATAGGCATATTTTATTTTATTTTTTTCATTATGTTACACTCAGGAAATATATAACAATTTGCATAAATGCTCATTTAAATTTGCTCCCTGTTGAATGTATTAACTTATTTTTACTCAGAAAATCTATAAAACATAACTAAACTTATGGTATGGCTTTTTAAAGGTTCTACACCAATTTTTGGTCAAATGACATGTTGATTTTGCAAGTGAAAATAATGCTGATATTACTGTAGGCCCTGCTCGCCATTTTCCTATAACTGCAAGTCCAACCTGCTGCGACCCTATCTGGATTAAGCGGTTGTCCAGCCCAGTAACCATATAGAAAGCGTTGTTTTTAAGAGTGTCACAGATCTTTAAAAATTGCTCTAGATTAATATCGCAGCTAAAATTTTGTGATTATCATAACATTGTATCGAGTCTCTTCCCACCCCTAACTAATTATTTTCTACACTCTGCACTCTCAGTAAATAAAGGTCTAAGACGGGAGCTGCTGCCAAGTGTGCTGACTTTGGTGAAGCCTGACATTCAATATATTCCACAGTGTTGAAAAATGTGGGCTAGCACAGGTAACGCCAGAGTGAGGCCAAGCAGTCAAAATACCCTTTGCAGGGCAATGACACTGACTGAACTGCGAATGTCTCCAGTGTTCTTATGTTTGATCTATAGCTATCCCTCCTGAGAGGCAGGTAAATGTGAGACTGAGGGAGACAGTATGAGGTTATGACAAGCCCCTCAAGCCCACGGTCAGTCGAGGCAGGATTTTCAAAAGCTGCAGATGACAAGCCCCTGATGATATTACATTTTTCCTCCCAAAACTTCAGAAAAATGAACTGTCTTTGGCAGGCCCTGCTTGCCTGCCGCTGGGAAATTAAAATGGAGAAAATGGAAAGATGTGGAGAGCAGCGGGTGACTGCAAGGATGTGAGTACTGTAAAAGGCAACAATATAGCATATCAGCTGAGAACATTTGCTTCTGTTACTATGGCATACAAAATACTTTAACAGATACTGTAGTGTCAATCCCATACCCCCCAAGAATATTCCTTAAGTAGACAGTGCTATCACTGGGGATATAACAGGCCTACATAAAATATGAAGGTATTCTGTGGAATAGGGTTCAAAATCTTGCACACCAAGTAAATATCCACTAATCTTCAAATTTTTTGCACTGTTGAAGGATTATTTTGTTATTCGTTAAAACTTGCACTTTAAATTCTATTTATACTCAACCTTGCACTTTTTCTAACTGAGACTAAGTTCAGGCTTAGCCTCAGTTTTTTTCATTTGCCACACACTCATTCATATCACCCATGCTGATTTTGTAGTAGAGACTCTCACATATCCCCCAAGCCTTTTTTAATGCTTTGTCCGTAGCCTTGTTATAATAAATGCTTTTTTCGTTCGAATCTATCATCATATCTGACAGATATTCACTATTGTACATAATAATGAATCAACTTGTAGCCTGTGTGCTTGTCTGTGTGGCAATTATATAATAAATGAAGCATGTAATTAGAAGGGACCTGCAGCAAATCCTTTTTATGTTAATCATATCAGACTTTAATGCAGGTCTAGACATGTACAGCCAGAGGCCATGACTCGTGTCACATTATGTCAGAGACTCCAGGAACACCCAAGCAGGTTTTGCCTGATCCATAGCAAAGACCTACTGAAAACACCACAGTGGTATTCCATGTCGCTGATCCAAGACTGGACAGCAAACTTCTAAAATTATTCATGGTTTTGGTGTGCACTATAAAAAAGTGATTCAATGTTTGAACTTATGTGAGCTGACATGGCCGTCTTAAATTTTTAGATTCTACTGAACTTCTTAAATGTGAAGGCAGCCAAGTTACTTACTGTTTTCAGTTAAACAGCCAATCTTTTTCACCATGAGCTTGTTGTGGGAAAAGCACAAAAACAGCAATTATATGCATCATTCTCCTGAATTGGCTCAGAGTCAGAGCCTAAAACACATTTCAGACTTCGAATTTCCTAAAACACCTGGAATGTAGAACAAAATCCTTTCATTTTAAGTGCTCATATACCATTTATATGCCTGCCTGCCTGTCTGCGTTTGGGACAGTCACATCCCAATAGAAAGAACACTATAAATGATGGCTTTTTACTTTCTCAATTAATGCCTGGGGTCTAAATAGATCTTAACATGAGCCTTGTAAACATCTTAAGTCTAAAGACTTCATTTTTTAAAATAGTTAGTGCAGGACCACAGTCTGAACTAACTCAGTACAATGGACCATGTAACATAATACATCAGTGACATCATATCATATTTTCACAATCACTGACAAAACGCACAATGTTTATTGTTTTTGAAATGGACAAAATGCACCAGAAAATCATTGGTAGGGAGGAGCAGGGGGGTTGTAATGCTTTTTGTCTCAGCCTCTATATCTTGCAATTGTTTGTCTAACTTTTATATAAAATGCACTGCTGCTCTTTTTTGTATGTACGTTTGAAATTAGCATACATTTTAAACATGAACTTAAACTAGAGAACCTTCTGATTTAAAGCACATCATAGAGAACATTTACTTTACATTCACCTGCATCTGTAGCATGGTTACAACTGTAAGTCATTCTACATCAGAATGTCAGCCAAAATGCATAAAAGGCACACATAAACAGTTGTAATACTGATGAATAACATTATTAATCAATATTACATACACTATATGGACAAAAATATAGGGACAGCCCTCCTAATTGTTCAGTTCAGGTGTTTCAGTCACACTCATTGCTAACAGGTGGATAAAATTAAGTTGTCAGTCTGATGGATGAGTCCAGGTATGGTGAATGTCAGGAGAATATTACCTACTTGACAGCATTGTGTCAACTGTGAGGTTTGGTGGAGGAGGGATAATGCTATGGGGTTGTTTTACAGGGGCTGGCCTAGACCCCTTAGTTCCAGTGAAGAGAAATCTTAATGCTTCAGTAGACCAAGGCATTTTGGACAATTATATGCTACCAACTTTGTGGGTTCAGTTTGGGGAAGAACTTTTTCTGTTCCAGCATAGCTGAGCCCCAGTAAGCAGAGCAAGGTCCATTAAGGCATGGCTGGTTGAGTTTGGTGTAGAAAAACTTAACTGGCCGACACAGAGCCCTGACCTCAACCATATCAAACACCTTTGGAATTGACTAGAACAGAGACTACAAGCCAGGCCCTCTCGTCCAACATCAGTATCTGACCTCACAAGTGCTTTTCTGGATGAATGGGCAAAAATTCCCACAGATACACTCTAAAGTCATGTAGAAAGCTCTCCAGAAGCTGGTATAGCTGCAAAGGGAGGAACAACTCCATATTAACACCTATGGACTTAGAATGGGACGTCATAAAAGCCCCATTAAGTGTAATGTGCAAGTGTCCAATACTTTTGTCCATTAAGTGTAAGTCACATTGTTCCACAGTATTACTGGTTTGTGTTTTTCTTTGTATACTTAAGTCAGCTCCCTTTATTCTGTATCATTATCACTTCAGCCTGATCTTGCCTAATGAAATCATAACAGAGAAAAAATCTAATCAAAAGTAGGTCTATGACTAATTTGCACAGATAACACAGTATCTGCTTAAAGCTTAAATTAGAGGGGGGTTTGTTGTAAAAGGATTCTCCTAAAAATGAATAAAGTAACTTTATTCTGGATTCTGCCTTTTTGAAATTCATTGTGAACTGAATGCAGATACTTCATTTCCATTCTAAATACATGCTGCTCTTGTATTCTGCTACAACCCAGCCCTGTAAAAACTACACACGTTTGCCCACAATGTGCAATAAGAGACAAGCAAGCTGAAAAGATGCTTTTATATATAAGTGTATTATAATATAATAAGATACCATGTCTTATCTCTGCCAGGGTCATGACGAGCACAATCCAACTATTTACTTTAAGAGCTTCTGTTATAGAAAACTGGAAAATGGCAATATACATCAAAGCTGCTGAGCATAGTCTTGCAGTTCTCCTTTTTCAAAAGCCCTGTTTCCTGAATTGAATTGCTATTAGCGTGTTTGTTGTGACCTCTGGCTAAACCTTCATCTCGCCCCATAATTGAAACTCCCTGTTTGCTTTGCTCCGGCATCTGTCAAGCGAAAGACGCATTTCAATTTGCGGCTTCCTCTGGGCTCTACTCTTCCCTCCCGAGGCTGCCTGCAAAACAGTAATTAGTAGGGCTCCCAGAATAGGAGCGAGGTCTTTTGAAAACTGTTAATTACAACTTGATGAAGACCAGGCTACCACACGTCGATTAGGAACCATTTGTAGGGATTCAGATGTTCCTAACAAAACATGAACATATCTGAGTGAAGTTTCTCCATGAGCAACTGATTCTGTTAAAAGACACAAAATGAAAGTTTTCAAACTGGACTTCAATATGGAAATATGGCCTTCATCTTTAGGCCCTGAATAATTTCAGACTCTGGAGGACCAACAGCAATCAGCAGGCTCTGATCACTGACCAAAGCAATGCTTGATAAGCTGGTTGAATTATTACAGTAAATGACCAGAAGAACCAACAAGCTTAATTATTTCTCTCTAATGAGCAGCAAGAAGAACATTTTCATTTGAATTAAACTCAACAATTGATTTGCCTCCTCTCACTTGGAGCTGTTCACCAACTAGTGTCAACAGTCAATTTCTATAGCTTGAGAGATTTTATAGTTGCTATCTGAACTGCTTACAGTTTAGTCGTCATTTATTAAACAGATTGCAGCATATTTTATTGGACATTTACAGTCCAGTACAGCACAACAACAAAATGAGACTTCCTTCTGTTCATCTGTTTCAGTTTGCTATAAATGTAGTCATTCAGCCAAGACCTGTTGGCAGATGTACTTTTGCACTTGAGCTTTGAGGCTAACGTACAGTAATGCACAAAAGTTAGAGACCACCTTTCATTATTGATTCCCAGTTAAAACAGCCATTAAGTGCAAGGTATTCACTTATCAGAATATAGATTTTTTGAGGGGATTGCATATAAGATAATTCACCTGCATAAAAGAAAAAACCCAGAAAAAACTGTTAATGATGCCAGATCTAATAGACCACCAAGATTTTCACCATCAAAGAAATCATACTTAAAGCTTTTATCTTCATTAGAGAGAAGAAAATCAAGCTTGCTGACAAGAAGCTGTTACTGAGAAAAGCGAAAAAAATACAGGGAAATTTGCACGACCTTGCAAGACCAACACTGGACTTCTAAGGTGTGGAGTAAGGTTTTCCAGACTGATTATATTATCCTTATACTAATGGTCAAAACTTATTCTCTATTTATATTGTTCTTGTGTTATTGTTTGCTATCCAGTGTTGACCAGAGGAGGATGGGTTCCCCTTCTGAGTCTTGGTTCCTCTCAAGGTTTCTTCCTCTTGCTCTTAGGGATTTTTTTCTTGCTACTGTCACCATTGGCGATGCTCATGGGGACTGGGACCTTGAATGTCTGTGAAGCTGCTTAGTGACAATGCTTGTGGTAAAAAGCTCTATATACATAAACCTTGACTTCACTTGTTGATTAGTCTATATGTGTATTTGGGACTACCTGGACTGTGAGGAGCAAAAAAAAAAAAAGAAAATGCAACTAACTTCTACGACTGAACTTTTTTTGAAAACTGAAAACGAGTCTTAGAAGCTAGAAGCTGTTATAGAGATAAGGGTAGACACACACACACACACACACACACACACACACACACACACACACACATATTTTCTAAGCTGCTTCTCCCTCAGGGTTGCGGGGGGGTGCTGGAGCCTATCCCAGCAGTCATCGGGCGGAAGGCAGGATACACCCTGGACAGGTAGGGTAGAGACCTATTGAATACTTATTTATGCATATATATTTACATATATATATGTATATATATACATATATTTATGCGTGTGTGTGTGTGTGTGTGTGTGTGTGTGTGTGCGCTTAGTTGTTGGACTGCCTAGTGATGAACTTTTTGGCTGTTTTGACTGAAAATTAAATAAACCAAGGGTGGTCTTTTGCACAGTACAGCAGCTAACAAAGTTTATGGCCAACAGTGTAACCAGTATGAGTTACTTTCATCTTAAAAAATGTACAGAGAAAAGTAGCACAAAATTGATAAGTTTATTTGAGCTTATTTAATATCTCAGAGGTCATAAGCATCCATTACTTGCTAGCTACAGCATCCCCGTAGCTCCGATGCAGACATTATGCATGCCTTGCCTGAATTTGGCATCTGGAGTAAAAGGGAAAATGGCATAAAAGTATATTTTTCAACAGACTGTTGCTTTAATATTAAAATTTCTCATATTTTCTGATGGAACTTAACAGGACTGACAAAGCAACACTAACTAAATATGTCTTCATTACCAGTGCAGCAGTAGTGCAGGACAAAATGACCTTGTCAAATACTGCACAATAAGTGCTGCCTTTCCAAGCAAATTGGTTTTCTAGCATATCTGTGGTGAAAAAGCTTTCGACTAATCAATGCCACTCTGTTTTAGGCTGTTTGCGATGGAAAAATCACTGGGTTTTGGACCTGACTTCCAATTCAATATGGCAACGTGAAGGGCTTAATCTGACCCCTCCAAACATGTGGATAAAGCCAGACAAATCCAGAAAGTCATGTAGGCCTAACAGGGCGGCATGTACTTCTTCCCAAATGCTGATGAGTTTCATGGTTCTGCTCACATTTGAACCTAACTTGCCAGAGGTGATGCATTAACTGGAAGCCTGTTGCCAGACGTGTGAGGGAAGCTTGTGATGATGTGTTTCTGAGCAGTAGTAGCACTGCAGTTTCCCTCGAGGAAGAAAATGTCCACGCATCACAACACATGCACAAATAGGACACATTAGCTGAAAATGTTGTGATAACAGAACACCTGACATACACATACATGCACACATGCACAAGGGGATCTGAAATAGTAGTTATACCATGTGAAATATTTAATTATATTGCTAATATCAGACATCATAGTAATGTCAGTATAACAATACAACAAAGGGCCCATATTCTACATATTGTATTTCTGTGCACAAACACCCACTCTCTCTCTCTCTCTCTATTTATATATATATATATATATATATATATATATATATATATATATATATATATATATATATAAATATATATATATATAGTTTTGATAATGTGTTACCCAAATGCTGTCCTATGCAGACCTGGACCTATAGCCAATAAACTAAGGAGAATTATTTAATTTCAACCTGGTGGTCCTATTTTAATAGACAGAACTCTTCTATCCTTTACCGGTTTAATGGCTGGAGACTCACAGACCAATCGCATGTGCTGTAAATATCACATGTGACACTTCTCTGAAAATCAGATCTGTGCCTTACAATGAGCACTGAGACTCAAGTGAGTGAGGCATACACACGGGAGGGACAAGGCAAGAAACAGCAGTTGGAGAAGAAAGTGAGTCAGAGGGAAGTTATTTCACATGATGCGCTCTAAAAAGAGAAAACTGACAATGAATTTTGTAAAAAATATAAATTAATTGTACTTTATTTGATTGCACATTCAGTTGTTGACTGTAGAAGATGTTGACATACCTACTAGGCTATTTCAGTTTACAGTATATGGCACTGAATCATGATGCAAGTTAGAAATCATGAGGTTCCAGACCTTTGTTTGAGGAAATTTTCTCTAACTTTCTCTAACTTTTAACTAAAGACCGCTGTTATAGAGTATATTAAAATGTGCAGAAGTGTGTTCTCTGTAGAGGATGTGTTAACTCATTTTTACTTTTTCATTTATCTTTGATAGCTCATATGGGGGATTTAGCATGAAATGAGGGTTGAAAACCTGCCAGAATGGTTGCTGGAATCAATTAGAAGATAAATGGTCCAATTCATATAGAAACTGTAATCCATCTGAAAGTGTCAGAGTGTCATACTCTATTATTCTGACCCAATTTAACCCAATGTCCATTAAATATTTATAGGGTTATAAAAGTATCTGAGAACGCCACATATATGACACTCACAGCATGACTACGGCTTAGTGCTACCATGACCAACTGAAACATTTTAACATGCACTGTAAAAAAGGTTGCTTTAACTTATAAAATTTTAAGTTAACTGAAATTTACATGGTAAGTTAAACAACAGAATCTGAGTTTTATGCCCCATCAGCTTATTATTTTAAGCTCAACTAATTTCTAATAACTTTTATAATCATTTAAGTGATGCTATTTCTTAAGCTAAAACCTAAATTGAAAAATGTATTAAAAATGAAAAAATGTTGCTTACGAAAGTGCAACACTTTTCAGAATCTATTAATGTCCTTTGAGATTTTGTTGCAGCTCCTACATAAATCAAAAAATAAATTTTCACTATCATTAGTGAAAGCATGGTGTCATTTGTAATCTGTTTATCCTGTGTAGTTTATTGAAACAAGCATTCCATTTAAAACTTTCAGTTGATACCGCAACATATCGCATTTTTATTTACATTTTGTACTATTGTAATTAATATGTAATTACGTACATAATTACTAGTGGTGTCAATGTTTACATTAAAAACATATCAATAATGCATTAAAGCATTAAATAATTAATGCCAATCATGTTTTTACAATATTAGCACACATTCTTAGTTTGACACCTGAAACCAGGTGTAGTTCCAGCAATTCCAATAATGCAATTAAGCGAAGTGGAAATGTACAGATCCCCATAATAAGATGTAACATAGCAGTATGAGTGAGCCAGAAGCTACAGTCATGGGGAAGCTAGAACATGCAGCCACTGTTGCTCTCACTAGATGTGATAAAAATTGTGTTCATCCTATTTTCGTGTTCACCATGCAATCATATGGTTTTCATGTTCAGGTTCACGCAGAATTACTGATATTAATGAATACATTAATGAAGCTCATTTTATCCTCTCATACCAAAACATACTGCTTTGTGAATGGAAAAATCTTTCTTTAGTGCCAAATTTGAGCAAATGGAATGTGATTCATTGCAATTCCCTACTTCAATCATTTGACAGCACCATCAACACCCAACAAACCCCATATGACAGCAGCCAGGCATTCTTAGAACAACAGCACTTCATTATTTACAATAACTTAATTAACTTAATTTTTCAGTGTTATTTACACCAGAACTGGTCAATTAATCAAGATCGGCCACAATTTATGACTGTGTCCTTATTTTTGTTTTTTAGCTATATTTTTTAGCTAGCTCTTTTTTGTAATCTGAAATAGGTTAACACACTTAAATGTGGCATATTTTTTCTGCAAGTTTTAGTGCAAAGTATCTATTTATTCACTGATGGTAGTATTAAAAAAAAAATAACATAAAATAGAACTTTTGCACAAGCCTTTATTTGAATATATTAAATACAGCAAATAAACAGTAATTGTGTAATCTGCATATTGCAGCCGTAAATATTAATATTGTTGTATTAGATTTGCAAAAATTTATATCAGAAAATAATGTTTAAAAAATTATATACTGAGCTGATATTTGGTGCTCCTACACTCCTACACAGCAGGTCTACAGACAAGCACCACCCAGAGATGAGAATCTGGATTGATAACATTTGGAAAAAAACATGTTTATGGCCAGTCACTGGCCTGCAGCACTGCAAACAGACTCTGGGACATGGTTGCAGTAAACACACGCAAGACCATGCAAAACATGATCTTCAGTGTCCATTGTGTTCTCTTCTTCTGACGACCTTCAAATTGAATGAAGGACAGGCGCTCTGTTCTGGGTAATGGTCTGGAACTCTTTGGAGATGGAGTTATATGACACTGGAAGATCAAAATATTGCCATGAAACAACACTTTCGACAGAATATATCCACTTGTTTCAATGGACTATTTATAATTAGTGTAATTATAGCTAATAATTAATGTCATGCTTTACGTATGACTTCTCCATATATGAATATAAATATGGCTATGAATAATAATGCTTTTCAAACCAGTGAATTTCTTCAGTCAGTAACTGCTTCATAAACTGTATAATAATCTACTGTACAGTGAAAAAAATGATGCACTGAATTACGTTATTCAAAAACATAACTGCTGCCAAGAGTACGCAAACTAAAGAAAAACATGTTTTTCATGTGGAAATGACGAACACATTCCAATCAGGTAAATTCACTGCATCTTTTTTTTCAGCATGTTTGGTTTATAAACCTACATTGAATTAGCATATCAACAGCTTCACAAAACACAGTGCAGCAGAGTGGGAGCTAGCTGGCATGCTGTAGCAGTGAGCTGTCCCTTTGTGGGTTACATACAGCAGTGGAGAGCTGTGTCATGCCTGCTTTCTCTGCTCAGTGTGGGCCCAACGTGGGCTCAGTGTAGGCTCAGCGTGGGCTCACTGCACAGTCATCAGCCACCTGCTGGAGAAGCATTCATACTGCTTCATCCCTTTACGGAGGGCAGGGGGTGCACAGACCACACACTCTGACGCAGCGCTTCGTGGAGCCTTGCCCAATCGTTCTCTCAGCAGACGAGAGAAGACTGTCCCTATATTCATGCATATTTAAGTTTTAGGTTCTCATTACAGAACTCATTTTAATTCCTGCGGTAATTCTTACTGGATTTGGAACAGAGAGCATATGTTATTTCGACATTCCCCTTAAAATCAGTCAACTTATCCGGAATCCAAGCAATAACGACATAATATGCGTATTATAACTATATTATAACTGATTAGTTAACAATGTGTTATTACTCTTTTTTAACTACATGGTGTACATGTTACAACTACATCTCATAACTACATTATATATATGTATGTATATCGCACAACTACATAATATACATGCTATAACTATTTCTTATAAATACATTATATATTCATGCTATAAATATATCTAATAACTGCATTATACACATACAGTAACTATAGCTCATAAGCACATTATATTCATGTTATAACTATACCCCACAGTGGAATTATGTACTATTGTACTATTGTAATACTATTGTATTATGTAATCATGTTATAACTACATTTCATAATTATATTACATACGCTATACCTACAGCCCTTAACTAAATTATACATGTTATAACTATATCTTATAACTATATTATATTCATGTAATAATTATATTCCAAGTACATAAAATACATGTCGTAACTATAAATCCAAAGAATGTCTTATGTCATAAGAATATCACATATATGCATGAGACTTTCTCCCTACAACACACAACAAAGGCACCAAAAGAGTTCTCTTGAGCAATTAGATAGAAAAACCAGAACATTTCACTATGATTTCTGAAAAAGGCTTGCTTGTAAATGTGCTGTGTGAGTGTGAGGAAACTTTTATACATTAAAGAACTTCTACATTTAAGGGGTTAATACTGTGTGTGAACTATGATCATATGCATCTGCAACAAGCTCATCTGTCATCAACCTAATGAGTTTCTGTTTTACAAGAGGGACCTGACACCAAAAGCATGTGGATTGTTGACAACCTGCATCTTCTATTGCTGCAGCTTTGCTATGCTGTTTCAATGCCATTACATAATTACAGTGCAGCAGTTACATTCTGGCGCTTTAAGCATCAGTACTGCTGGACTATTTAAGGTGGAACGGGATCATTAGCTAGCAACCGAGACTTTAGCATACTTTTAGTGATTTTTGTGCTTGTTATGAAGAAAACGACTATAAAACATTGAAATGACATTAAACTAAAATAATACAATAGTTACCATAATTTTTTAACAGTGAACATAATCACATTTGTGGGTATCTTTGGTCACTTGCACAGCCATCTTGCCTGTTTTTCTGTTTTTCTCATAACACTCTTTTGTTTGAAGTGAGCCTCTGAAAAACCTCAGTTTGGAGGCCCATGTAGCCCTAACACTTCGCCCTACCCCTCTATCTCAACAAAAATTGGGACACCCTAACCCTAGACATGAACACGCAAAACAGAGGTCTAAGGGTTAAGTGGTTGGGGGTAGGGGTGAAATGGGATTGGGCCTGAAAGTTCAGAATTTCTTCTCTTGTTGTTTCAGTGAGCTATGAGTGAGAACTAAATCAAAGCATGGACGCCATGGGGGACCTGGGAGAGTTAATTTGCTGTTCTGATTTAAGCAGTTAATTTCACTGGAAGTGCAACAGGAGAAAGTCTTTCTTTTAATATTGTGTGAATGTGAATGTAAATATTGGACTTTAATGTGGACTATGACTAAGTGTGGACAATATGGCATATCAGGGTACTTGAAGATATTTTCACTGTATTTGTTTTTTTCAGAACATATTGAAATGGACAAAATGCAGCCAAAAAATAGCAACGACACAAGAATGGCAATGAACTAATCAAATAAGATAATATTATAATCTATAACTGACATCTATAATTTGAGTAGATCTGTCTTTTTATAGGTAACTCTTTAATGATGCAGTTGTTCAGTGTTCTAGAAGTACTGACGATACTAATGATATACTTGGAAAAGCGTTCACTGTTAGAAAACATTTGGTCCAGGTAAATTTTAGTTGCCCAAAAGTACAAACAATGTAACCCTCATGGTCCTTAAGGTTCTGCTGTGCACACTACGTCCACTTTCCAGGAGGAAAGGTTCATAACTATACTTTTCTTATCTTAACTTTTAAAAAGTTAACTTTAAAACTTTTTTTTTAACATCTTTTTTTTAAAAAGATGTTAAAAATCCAACTTTAACACATATTCACAATGAAACATGGTTTAATTATGGTCCCTAACTAGAAGTACTAAAGATGTAGCCTCGAAGGTACCACCACAGTGACAGTGGTTGGACCCTGAAAGGTACAGCTTTTTCTGCAAATGTACTGTAACATGATCAACAATAATTATGTAATACTGCCCACTCCTTACTACAACCATACTCACCAACAACAAACTCAGTTGCACTCATCTGTAATGAACCATCTGCAATGTTGCTCTAATGTTCCAAAAACATGTGTGAAGTGTTAGAAATATGCAGTTTCTATTAATACTGTAAGCCACAATGTGTTGTTGCTAACATGCCTACATATGCTGTCTTTAAACCTGAATAACTGTAATGTTTAACTTTACTAAACTGTAAGGTTGACTACTGTGTTAAACTAGCAAACATTCTGGCCAAATGCATCATAGCACCTTCCCTGTTCAACTCCAGGCCTAATCTACAATACATCTGCAGAGTTTGCTGTATTGCCTAATAGCTACATAACAGTGGATACAGATAAGCTGACTTTGTGCTGAATCGGAGGTCACTGATCAGTCAATGATAATTTAGTATGTCACCAAGTAAGCAAAAACATACCAATGCTTTATTTCTCAATAGGTCTGAATGTAAAGGCCGCTACTGCAAAGTGTACATATGCATTACTACACATTTATATTGGATTTGTAAGTCATATATGAGCCTGTTTACATTTCATAAGTCCTGGGGTGATCAGCTATGTGGTTGTGAAAAGGCTGAGGGTAAATGGAGCCAAGACATATTGGATACTGATGGCTATCCAGTCAAACCATTTCAGAAGGCCAATGAGATGCACTAGACATGCAGCTGAGCCACGTTTCTTCAAGCCACATACACAAACTTTACTTCTCCTAGATGGAACTATATTATTATACAGAAACTGAGGTATGGCAACAAACCACAGTCCATTACATCTGAAATCAAACATCTGATGCTGCACTCAGAAGCTAGGTAGCCAGTACTGCTGTTAGTGAGCCAGTGTTAACTCTCTATTCTAAGCCATAGAGCTCTTTAATTAAGGATATCAATCATGAATGACAAAACAAAAGCTTTTGCCAGCTTTTAGAACATAAACATAGTAAAATATGGAGCCAGTTTCCTGGTTCCCTGTTGTTTTTGTAAAATACATAACTAAAAACAGGGTGTCATCTGAGATAATTTTATATTTGCATAAAATATAGGAAAAGCAGCATAGATATAGTGTGGCCAAAAAATTATATCATGGTACTGATTACTAATGGTTTTGGTATAAATCACAGTATAGTGTGTATATGATCACTGATCAAAAACAAAAACAAGCATCTCCATTTTTTTATATATTTTATATATATATTTTATATATTTTTGGTTTTCTACATCATTTGGGCACAGCAGACGATGTGAAAACATTTTGATGAATGGACCAGAAATGCTCCAAAATTGCTTAGAATAAAATCTCTTTACTTTAACTTACATTAAATGTAAATAATGTTTTGCCTTCTTCTGTAAAGTTACCATTCCAGAGACCCTTGTTTTTCTTTGGACTGTGAGATTTGTTAAGGTAGTTTCTTCACCTTTCAATAAAAAACATATTTAACAATCCTAAGTAAACCTAAAATCATTTTATTTGGCAAAACAGCAAAAACAGAAATAACAATATATAGATGTGATGCTGCTTTCTAACCTAACAAGATGAAGGAGAGTGCATGCTAAGCCCACAGCAGCATCTCTGAGCTCGACTAAATAGTGCAGAATGTTGTTTGTGTCTGAAAGCCATGCATCTCTTACACTTAAGCTTTCATTTACAGCTGCCAGACACTTTGGAATTTGGTAAATAATACAAGCCACTCACACTTAGCTAATAAGCTGCAAAGCTCTTCAGCTTGTAACCTAAGACTGTGGCATCGCATGAAGCAGGTGACCAAGTGAGAGGCACCATAGGAGGTGCACGTGGAAAGCCACCTAGCCTCCAGGCTAATGACAAACAGCTAACCCCAAGAGACTGGTTTTTCCTTTAACTCCAATTCCCACTTTGAATCATTAACTCATAATCTGATGTCTGATCGTTTGACAATAAACTGGACAAATTTATCTCAGACTGCAACTCAGTACACAGCAGGTAAGAGGATTAGTGTATATTGTACAGCATTCACGTCACAATTCCTGCATTTGTTTGTAACATACCAGTATATCAGTAATGACAAAATGAATACCTTATGGAGAATTTTAACCAGTGTAATGTATAAGCCAGTACATCACTCACTACTACAGAGGCGCTCATTGGATTTCTTCCTAACCAAGACTTGTGTGGCCGAGTAAAAATGGGATGTGAATAAATCCTACCTACACATTATCTAGATACAAGACGCATGAAGAGGCTAAGTGCAGAATAACAAAACTTCCTGTAAAGTACCACACTGGGCAAATGACATAATAAAAGTAAAGGTGTATTTCTCCTTTAAATCTATTCTACAGAGAAAGCAACTCAAGCTGACACCGTAGTTTTATGGTCCAGTGATTTTAAATCACGGAGACCTGCTTCAGCCACACACTCTTTTTAACACCCCCATCCCTAAATCTGTCACGCACACAGCAAGCTTCTACAAGCATCATTCAAGATAAAGTGACTTTTTTGGGTGACTGAATGCTGCTGAATGTTTTATTTTATGTTTATGAATAAATTATGGCAGATATCAAGGGAAATATGAAAAAAGATTTGAGTGAGTGTCATCTTAGTGGGTGGATTGGGGAGTATCAAGCTGTAACACTGCTGAGCATGACAATAACTTTTTACTATTTAGTACAGTTTTTTAGTGTTTAAATAATACAACATTAAAAAATCATTAAAAAAGACTTCCTGGGCAACCATATGAAAACTGAAAATGAACCATCTTTATACTATGTTCTGGTCAGTTATAGTCATATATATATATATATATATATATATATATATATATATATATATATATATAAGCTTTTGTGGAAAAGGACAAAACCTACTTTGCGTCTAATGTAAGTCAGTGGAACCAGACTTTTTACTCATTGTAGGCCATTTCTTTAGTCCATTCTTCATGAAATTTACACACAATGTAATTTGCTTTACAAAACACAAGCTATTACTAATAGGAAAATTTACAGGACATGAAAAAATTCCAGCCATCTTCCACTCTCCTAACCCTTTTCCAATCTTAGAAGCTATTCTTCCCTCCTCCCTGCCAGTCTTTTCTTCTCTCTTAACCTCCTCATTCCTCATCTCCACATCTCTCTCTGCTCTGTAGCTCAGCTCATTCATCTCACACGCTTTTCTTCTTTCCATTCTGTTCCTCTTGCCCTTCCTTTTATCTTTCATCTCCCTCACAGACACTCACAGACGCTGTATCGTAATTATGCTACTTCCAAAAAATATGCAAATAAGGCCTGTTAGTTTTTCTCCCTGCTGACAGGAATTCAGAACACAGAACATAAAACCAAAGACAAAAGGAAAACAATTAGAACAGTTGGGGTAATATATTATAAGCAAGGAAAGTAGGATAATAGAGGAATTCTTGGAGGAGGATGCATCACATCTGTCCATGCTCCATCCACAAATATGCTCTTTTACAGCAACTGACCTATTGCAAATTCTAAAAAAAGTCCCATCTGTCTTAGTTCATGTTGCTACACCTGTGAAACATTCAGCATAGGCTACCTGGTAGCATCTGGAATAATTGTGCTAACAGATCAAATTGAGGAGTACTTTAGAGCAACTTCAGCCATGCCACAGTGGCTAATGGCGTAGCTATTATGTTAATTTAGCTTGCTAGTAACATTAAAAGAGGTGTCGAATTGTATGCTTAGCCAATCTGTAAAAACTTGTATTACATACCAAAGCAATACACCTGATCTCTGAGATGCACAGTGTGTCATACTAATTTGAAATGCCTGCCTGAGTTGCGCTACAATCACTCCTTACACTGAATATGATTTTTGCCTGTAAAGCTCCTCCAACCTCACAACAGTTGCTACGCAGAGCAGAAAGCACAGAGAGGTCAATTTCTGGCAAAGACAGCTAAGACACCATATCAAGGACCTTCTACATTTCTGCAGACTTTTGAAACAAATGGAGGGCACACATTATATGTGTGAGCAGCATGAGTGAGTCACCAGCCGAAATTGAATTTGCAGTATTCCGTGAGCTCCTGAATGCGGTGAAATGTGACATAAATCTAAGGCAGGCCTGGCAGAAATGTGGCTCGTGCCTTAGCTTTGGAAAGATGGCAATCTGTCGAGTCATCTGTGAATACTCCGGGGGGCAGGGCAGGCAAAAATAAGAACAGCAAGAAAGTTCCTGCTGTTGCCAGCACTGCCCAATTATAAATCCTCCTCTCTGATAACACACACAATATCCACAGCAGGAGCTGCTGCTGGACAAATGCAGCGCCTCCACAGAGGAAGCAATAGGAGCGCCTACCTGTTAAGGAGGCGTTAGTATCAATTATGTCACCGTTGTTACATCACCACAATTTTTTTCTCTACACGAACATCACAAGCTCATAATAATATTCCATAATAATATGGACCATTTATCTACACAAAGCATAGGCATTGCAGTGGCTGTTACTGAGTCATATACTATATACAGAATTTAGTCATAGGTCATGCGTGATTTGGCCTTGTAAATGTCTGTACATTTCCACTGCAAATTCAAAAAGATGATACCAACAGAAATTCTTAACTTATTGGCTGATATAAAACAATCTAATGCACTGTTCTCTGTGCACACACTCATAAGCATGGTTTACAGAGACGCATAAGGGGTCAAGCAACCCCCCAAACTTTTGTTCTCTTGACACTGTAAACTGCTGTATTAGCCAACTTGCTTACTAAAGCTTAACCCTACTAACATGAAATATCAGTCGACAAATCAACATACCATTCTAGTTCACATTTTGGGGCCCTTTTGGGTCACATAATAGTGCTCAGTGACTTTATCTTCATCTGAAATTCAGTAAATTATTGCTGGCTTCAGTTTAAAGACAGAGGACTTCAAAGACAGAGGAGAGCACTCTTGAGAAACATCATGTTCTGTTGGTTCCAATCTTAAACAGGTACCACAAACCATAAAACTTCAACCTTCAGTACTGGATGGATTGTCAATGGAAAAAAACAAAGTTATGTTTTTTGAACGAGAAGTTCTGTAACTTTATGCAGTGGACAAGCACCCTTAGTTTACATACTGCAGAACTATCAGGCATTTTACTTATAGCATGGACCAAGTTGGTGGGATGGACCATTATATATCCTTGCTGTCCAAAAAATGAACAAGTATCTCATCATTTGAGCTAAACAGCTGGCCTTTAACATTGCACGAACACTTCGTGATGTATGTACTGAAAGAAATACTCCAAAAATGCTTGGAATAAAATCTTGTTACATTAATGTACATCTATAATGTACTAAAACTGTTTTTGCCCTCTTCATCGATTTTGGAAATAATTTTTCTTTGGACAGTGATGACATATTGTATATTAATTATTAAAGGCCCACATTATGACGGTTTCACCATACATGACTGTAAAGTGTAACAAAGGAGGCATGTATGTCATTTGCAAGAGCAAATCCAACTCTGCCACTGTCCAACGCTCAAAGTCCATAGAGACTGGGGTCAAAACACAGGCAGACAATATCAGAGCTGTAGGTGGTGTGAGAGGAAACAGAAGCATGGCAAGAGGGCTGCTATGCTAAAGATGCGTTGGCTATAGCCATGCTAGGCTATAGGCTAACCCCAAGGAACCGGATGTTCCTTTCAAACTAGACAGCATTACAAAAAGCTGGAACTGTGAATTTTGCATTGACTACCAGTACTAATGTTTTTTGTTACCTTAACAAGACCTTGTTTTTCAAAAGCAAGACAGCTAGTTAGCCGATTTAAATGTTTCAGGCTTGTACTGCAGTGGCACAAATGGCCGAAAATGTATTTATTTATTTACTTTTATGACAATTTTTCATCAGCTTAAAGCTTTATAATAGCACAGGCTTGTATGGGGCAGTTGTTCTCTAATGTGGTTGTTCCATCATACGGAATATAAACTTTCATTCCAGCAGGCAGAAAATGAACTAGAACCCAAAGTTCCGTTGATTCCTGTTAAGGTCAGTTCTTTTGAGTGTGCATGGGAAAAATACCCCTTTAGTGTACATACAATAAATAGTGCATATATTAGGGGACCTCTTGTAAGTATTTGGTTTTTCCATCCATCTTCTAAGCCACTTCTCCCTCAGGGATGCCTATCCCAGCAGTCATCAGGCAGAAGGCAGGATACACCTTGGACAGGTCACCAGTCCATCGCAGGGCAGACAGACAGACACACTCACGGGCAATTTAGCATGTCCAATAGGCCTGACTGCATGTCTTTGGACTGTGGGAGGAAACTGACGCAGACACAGGGAGAACATGCAAACTCCACAAACTCCACGGTCCCCTGGCAGGGCAATCGAACCCGGCCCTCCTCACTGTGAGGCAATAGCGCTACCCATAACGCCACCGTGCCGCCCATCTATTTGGATTTTTTGTGCTTCTACCATGTGACTCCAAAAACGTGCATATTTATGCAGTGTACATGTTTTTTAAAGTAACTTACTTTAGCATCATTTGTCACAGTCATTGTGTAGACTTAACAGTGTCAGTGACCTATATCTGCAGACCACATCATGATGCAAAGATTATTACCTTGTTTATGGATCTAACTTAATGCCATCTAGATTGCAGTCAGGAGGTCAGAATAAATCACCGGTGTAATCAGTGCTAATGTAGTCGACTGCTTGTTTCGAAGCATTGAAATGCGGCGCTGCTAACGAGGAGATCATTGTGTCAATGCATGAGTCAGTGACAAGAATAGCAATGCAGCCAGTTTAGGAACCTCCATGGCTTGCAAGAAGTTGCATGCACAAATTGCATAAGGGTGTTGAAAACTGATGAAACTTCTTTCACATTTCACTTCACAGCAAAACGAGATTTCTTCAAAACAGCAATCAATGAAGTAAGACTCAGCCAGTAAACAAGTGTGACGCCAAGAGGGTGGAATGCGATGCTGAAATGTGCCTCCATTACTGCAAGAACTGGAAAAAACCTGTATCTGTTCCTACAGGTGTGTGAAGGAGCTCTGCAGCACCGCATGCAGCACTGCCCACTGTGGAGATCACACCTGTTCCACTGTCCAAATGAATAAAGAGGCTCAAAACAAAGATCATGCTGTGGGTGTCACTGGCCTCATCAAAAGCTCCACAGAGAGGATTTATTCACTCAAAGAAAAATGTCGCAATGGCACTAAAGACTCAGATAAGCTTCCACTGTAACATGTACAGATTTAAAAAGAAAACTAGTGTTTTTAACATGACATACATACTTACATACTTTTAATACTAAATACCATCTACTAAATGTATTATTTTGGAACAACTTATGACAACTGTAGTGTATTAAAATTATAATCAAGCTATGAATAGATAGATATATACCACAAAACCATTTAGTTGTGAGCACTTTTTTCAAACAACTAAAATTGTATTTCAATGTGTAATTTGTATACACAACTGTTATCACACTAAAATACAAACCCCATTCCAAAAGGTTATGGACAGTATGACAAATGCCAGTGAAAACAGAAAGCAGTGATTAGTAAATTTAGTTTGACTTGTATTAAATTGAAAACAGTGCAAAACATGATACTTGATGTTTTACACTCATTCCATTCCCTTGACGCCTGCAACACGTTCCAAAAAGTTGGGACAGAATCATGCTTACTGCTGTCTTACATCACTTTTCCTTTTAATAAAACTTAATAAATGTCTTCAGTTTCTGATGCAGATTTTTTTGCCATTCTTCTGTTAAGCACCAACGTCCCTGAAAAAGACGGAGTCTAAAAGGCAGCATATGTTGCCTTTCTATCACCTCGAACCAGTCTGCCCATTCTCCCCTGATCTCTCACACCAACAAGGCCTTTTCCTCCACACAACCGCCGCTCACGGGATATTTTCTCTTTTTCGGACCATTCTCTGTAAACCCCAGAGATGGCTGTGCGTGAAAATCCCAATAGATCAGCAGTTTCTGAAATACTCAAACCAGCCCATCTGGCACCAACAACCATGCCAAGTTCAAAGTCACTTAAATCACCTTTCTTCCCCATTCTGATGCTCAGTTTGCACTTCAGCAAGTTGTTTTGAGCACCTCTACATGCCTAAATGCATTGAGTTGCGGCCATGTGATTGGTATATTAGCTATTTGTGTTAACAAGCAACTGAACATACTGAACATGAATGAAGTGGCCAGTGAGTGTATTTTAAATGCATACCTGTGGGCATAACAATACCATATTTGATTACTAGTTCGTGCAAGATATGCTGTACAAAAGTATATTTTAAAAAACATTGCATCTGTTGTTTTAAAAATATGCATTTCAAAAAGCACAGAAAAGTATATATATGTATTTCCCTTAAATAAATAGAAAAAAAGTACTTTTAGTTTTCTTTATATACTTCAAGAACACTATTGATGTATTTAGGTATGCTTCTTTGGGCATTAGGCAGCTGCTGAATTATGTTAGTAAATGTTTATGCAAAATTCACTTTATCAAGGAAAATATTTTTTTCAATTTGCAGTGAGTTATCTATGTGTTATCTCTATCTGTTCTGGGACCTCTCTGCCCTTTTATGTGCATACATGGAAAGCCTAAGGCAGGAAAAGCAGCAGAAAGATCCCCAAAATGGCCATACCAGTAGAGGCTTGCAGAGGAAGCAGCGAGAACAAGCAGGCTAAAGCAGCTTGAATAAGCGTCCTGATAAATCTAGATTATTTGAGATTGGAGCTTGACTTCATAGACTGAACAAACATTTTGCTCAGTTTTTATATAAAGTTTGAAGACGTTCCACAAAAATGCTGCAAATCTGTATAATTTTTCTTTCAGTGATGGGACTAGTTGTCCAGTGGAACAATCCTGAAGAAAAGGTGTTTTGACACTTATATTGATAAAAAAAAAACATTGATTTTGTTTATATGAAGTATGGTTTTCACAAAAATACTTTGTTTCAAAGTATTTATGTCTTCAGTTTCTTTGTTTCAACTTATGTCTTCAGTTACTTTGTTTCAAAGTATTTATGTGACTTGAATCAACTCAGTTCAACTGTACACTTTGTATGACTTTCAGACTGAACTGACATAATATTTAGTGGTGTGGGTCACGGGCCCCTGTCTAATTATACATGAACACTAGGGAAAGTGAAATTAACCAGAACTACCCTTTTACTTTCTTCTCCAGTGCTGGAAAGTTGGTTAAAGTTCATAGGAGCAGCTCTTTCATATCTGTCTCATTTTAAGGCAGGTTATTAGAGTGCAATAGCTGAGGCTTCAAATTCACATTCCAATCACACATTTCAAACACTTCAGCACCTGCCCAAAGGCTTCTATTATAAGCATACAATAGGACAAGTTTTCTATTCTTTTCTAAGTACTAGGGAATGTGTCAAAATCATTGTCCTGCATAATCGATGGTACAACAAACACATCAGATGGCGATTAGGTCGAAAAATGCTTTTCCATTAAACTTAGCTTGACTACTCCCTGTCAGAAGTCCAAGTAACTTGTTTTTTAGACAGTATGTTACAGCATGATAGGAGATGTGCTAAAGTTCTGTGACCAGACTTCTTCAGCCATCCCTCTAGAGTAGCCTGCTCCATGGGGCTGTGTGCTCTCATTTGCCAAGTCAGCGTTGACTCACCTCAGATTAGTCTGACACTGAGGTGAACAGCGCTGCAAACTACATAAATAAATCATAACAGCATGATGTGTGGGACACAAGGGACAAAACAAATGCTCAACACTCACCCGCGCAAACGACAACAATGAAAGGTTGATGGGGGTAGCTCCATTTACTCGGTTCTATGTAACACTTTGATGGATTTCTGCTCTTCAGGGTATTTTCTAATGATCCTTTCACTTCTGCTTCTTCCTCAGTTCATTTTCAGTCATTTCCATTTAGCTCCATTTTTATGCAATTTTTATTCCTTTCTGTTGATACAGAACCTTGATTGCTGTGCTGCTCCTCACACCTCTCACTGTGAAGTTTTAGACCACTGCTTTATTTTAGACCACTATGATCCCCCCCAAAAAAACCCCCAAAGATTATGACCTAACAAAGTCAGTTTCTGTCTACGTGCTATAGGGCACTCTTCCTATATTGAGGTTTCAGACCTGATTTTGTTTTCATAGCAATCATGAGTTATTGCTGCACTATAGTTCAAGAAAGACAAGTTCAGGCAGTATCACATCTAAAAATAATGGTTCTTCAAGGGTTTTTTAGTACAAAAAATGGTTCTATATAGAACAATGAACACTCAAAGAACCCTTTGCATGATTTGCATCATGAAAGTGTTCTTTAGTTTGTTGGAGAATGTACACGGTACTACAAAAAGCGCTCTTCTACTGTAACAAAACTGACACTGTAACAGCAGAAGCATTTTGGTTGCTATATAGAACCCTCTTCAAAAAGGTTCTTTATAGAACCATCTACAGCACATTCTCCATCAATCTGAAGAACCTTTTGATAACACAAAGGGTTCTCTGAATGTTCACAATTCTATTTGAAAAGCCATAATTTCTGAAGTGTGTACGTTATCAGAACATACGGTCTGTTATATGAGACTGTGTTTTAGGTATTGTGCAGGGAAATTCACCCAAAAGAGCCCCCAAATATTTGGTAGAAAGTTCCATTAGGATGAAGCTGAACCAAAAACATGCACTACATACCTTCATGTGTGTAATCGATTGCATTACATGTGATGCTGGAAGAGATCTCAGTTTTCTACCAGACACATGAAAGGGTACCGGGGTCTACACCCAGAAGTTGCAAACAGAGGTTAAACATTGAGACAGCTGTCCAGTGCCTACCTCACCACTCCGACACTGGGACATCCCAGCTTGTTCAAAGCTCCATATACTGAGAAGCACATGGCACATTGTTTTGTTCAGACTGATTCATCCTAGAGAGAGTTATTACAAAATATTCAGGATCTCTTTCAAGTGAATCTCCCTGTAGTCCTGAATGCCAAAGACTTTTTCATTCAATTTCCAACTAGAAATGATTTTCACATATGAGTGAAACTATTGATTATGTGCTTTTTCAACAATCTACTAGTAAGCATCAGCTTAATCTGTCTAGAATATCAATTTCTGGAATTGTTTACTGCTGCCTGACAGCCCAGAACACTGAGCTTTTACTTGAAGAGTTCATACCACAAAGAAGACCACCATAGAAGCATCACTGACCAGATGCTATTTGGGTGGTGGACCATTCTCAGCACAGCACGGCACTGTTGCTGGGCTTTTATGTCACTGCTGGTTTGAGAATAGTCCACCAACCAAACATATTCAACCAACAGCTGAAGACACTGACCACTGATAAAGGACCAGCGGATGACTAATATAAACTGTGAGAGGAAAATATAGTCTCTAACACTGATGAGGTCAGTGTGGTCCTTTGACACTACACACTGCGTAGAGGAGGGGCTGCTAAATGGTGCAGCAACAAATCTGTAATTGTAGAAACACAACATGAACCTGCAGTAGTAAGCAAAACTTTGGAGACCCCCAGGCAAATGACGCTTTGTTGCACATCATCTACACGGAATACATTTAAATATGGCTGTTTCCTGTGCACAGTTTTTATTTATTGATTGATTTTAACATATTGGGGGAAAAAAACATAAAATATTCAATGATCCATAAAATTTGCACATTTTCTGTTTTGTTTTCCTGATGTGTCAAATCCAGAACATAAAGAGTAACTGTACAATACACTGTGCAGAAGAGGGTACAGTAATATATGCACTTAAGAGACTCAACAAAACTTCTCATTTGACCAGGGGCACCCAAACTTTCGTATGCTTTTTCCAAACTTTTGTATATGGTAAGTGGACCTGATATAAGGGTACAGTGTAGATACAAACTAGGCGTGGCTATCAAACTGGCAACTAGTATGTGTGTTCAGCACAGCAATGTACATGGTCTAGTAGTATGTATTATGGTGTTTAGCACAACATCTACGTTCATACTCCATTTTTTACATATACACTATTACTTTGTCTTCTACCTCCAAACGTTTATTGACCTTACCCCACTGACCTGATGCCCCACGATACCCGAGTCCACCCTGTGTTACTACTACTCCAACGCCCCCCCTCCTCCCATCCAACCCCTAAAGAGCCAGCGTGCGCTCGCGCGCTCCAAAGCCGGAGCGAGCTCTCCGGGCACTCACCGCTCGCGTTCTTGCCGCAGATGAGGTGCTGGTAAGGCTGCAGCAGCCCCCACAACTCCGAGTCGTTGTTGATGGCCTGCTCGAGCGCCTCCACGTTCAACTTGGCGGCGCTTCCTCCACCACCTCCTCCTGCTCCTCCTCCACCACCACCTCCATCCTCCTTGTGCGTGAGCGTGCCGCTGTTGCTGGTGGTGCTGCGCAGCACGCGGCTCCACACCTCGCGGAAGAGGCTCTCCACGCATGCGGTCAGGTAGATGGCCGCGTGCTCGTGCACGCGCAGCGCCACGCGGCTGTCCACCATCCATCTAAAGAAGCGGCCCACGGAGAAGACGAGGCCGCAGCGCGCCGACTTGCCGCGGCGGAAGCGGTCGCCTGTGCTCATGTTGTAGAGCGAGAGCGCGCCGAGCGCCGCCGCCACGCAGTTCACCGAGATGGTCCAGGAGAGCACGGCCTTGACGGCGCTCTGCACCTCGTGCCGCGTGCACCTGGCGTAGCGCAGGCTCAGGCGCTGCGCCTCGCGCGCCACGCGCACCAGCGCGCGGCTCACGAGCGCCGAGAGCCTCGCCACGACGTCCGGCGGCGGCGGCGGCGCCAGCGCCTCGTCCCGGCGCAGCGCGCCCTCCACCTCTGCCAGGCTCCACGGCACCTCCTCGAGCTCTGGCAGCTTGGCGCACTGTCCCGAGCACTCGAGGATCTCGGCGTCCTCCGCCAGCACGGTGTTCACCGTGTCCAAGCTGTTGTGCCTGCTGTGCATGGACTCGGTCAGATGCCAGCAGTTGCCTCCATGCGCGTGCGACAGGTGCGCGTCGGAGCAGCAGAGCGACACGCTGGACGACCTGAAGGAGTCCGCCGCGCCACCATAACCGGAATCGAGCGTTAAGTCCTCCAGCGTCCTCGCGCCCGTCTTACCCTTGCCCGCCATGGCTGCGCCTCATAATGCAGGGGCTTTACGGCGGCGCGCGCTGAAGCACAACAGAGAAAAACGATCAACAATCCAAAAAAAAAAAAAAAAACCCCACGCGCTGAAGAAAACGCACTGCTCCTCCTCGCGCACGCCTCCTTCTTTCCTTTTCTTTCAGTGCGACCTCGCTCTAATGCGCGCGACCTGTGACAGTTTCCTTCCCCTCTCCGTTCCCTCCTACAGTTTGGGGGGTTTTGTTGTCCTCGAGCTCCAACTTGGTGCGCGGAACTGTGGCGAGCTCGAGCTCCCCGCAAAACGCTCCCGCTGCAAAGCGGCGAGGAAGGGAGGGAGGGGGAGGGGCTATGCAAATACAGAGCATCCGGTAGCCAATCAACAGGCTGGAAGAGTTTAGAGTGACGGAGGCGCCAGGACTTCACTGCGCTCATCTGTTGCGGCGTTTATGGCGGACAAAGCGATACGAAACAACGAGAAGCTGAGGAGGAGTGCGAGGGAGAGTGACCTCCTAGGCGTTTACTGAGCTTTTGGTCTCTTATTGAAAAGAGTGAGGACAGAAAATGGGATATGCATAGAGTCTTAGCGACAGAGTAGCGCTGAAACTGGGTTCTTTGGCACGTAACGATAGTGGAACCCGGTTTAAAAGGGTCCTTCCACGAACCACGTATGCATTCAAACGGTTGGACAATCCTTTTTTAAGAGTGTAGGTCTGTATGCACACGTGTCCAGATGCCCCTCCAAAGGTGCACTTATCTGCTGAAACAGGTGTTCACACACACACACACACAGCTTGATAATCCCCATAGAAAAGCATTACAAACAACACAATTTGGAGTAGCCAAGCATGAGCCTAAGGTCAGCACGGTCAATGCCAAGCGCCTGGTAGAGGGGTATGAATGCCCGCAGTCTTGGGCTGTGGAGCAGTGGAACTATGTTCTTCAGAATGGATCTCAATTAATTGCCCTTGTAGTGACCCAGAACTAATCATCCAACATCAGTATTGATGCTCAGTCAAATCAGGTGTTCCAACACCCAGTGTTAAGCCTTGCAGAGTGGAACTCTAGTGATATACTTCATTTCAGAAAAATGCTGGATTTGGACACACAGTGTATTTTTAATGTCGCCTTCCAGGCACAAGTCAGTGTGATGTTCATACTGATGTTGCAGTCTTTACGTCTGTGGCAGCTCTGAATCACTTTTCAGTCATCATGGAAGATGAGCTTGTGTCTGGAGGCTGTGCGCTGCTGCCTTTAGATTTAGATCTCCCTCTGCGGCTTCCATACCTGCATGTGTTATCAAACTGCTGCATTACAGTGAAGAGGAAATGCACTGCAGCTGGGAGATCAGATTCATATTCATATTTTTGATCACATGGCTTCACTCAGGTGTGAGTGTTTGCGTATGTGTGTGTGTGTGTGTGTGTGTGAGAGAGAGAGAGAGAGAGAGAGATCTTAACATTTAAAATGTTCTCAGCTGGATTAACAGTGTGAAACATTACACGTATACAGAACATTACCTAACAACAAAGCACATTAGCTTCAGGCTACTAATAACAGATTATGTGAAACACATTATCACAGAATTATTAAAATTTAAAAGACCATCTTGTTCACTTTCATCTTGCTAAGCTGTAATAACTGCAGTGATTGTCTTCGCTTATATTCACTGTTTGAAACTCACTTATTTAATCTCATTTTAAGTCATTAAGCAGCTTCTCTTCTCTCTTTCTGAAGGAAAAGCGTTGTTTTGGCGCCCCCTGTGGACAACATTGATAACCGACGGTGACTCTCATCATCATCGTCATCATCATCATCATCATCATCATCATCATCTTCACATCTTACTGATTATTAGCAGTGAGTACATTATTGGCACATGTTAACATTGAAAAATTCAGGATCTAATATCACGCATTCTGTGTGAATAGTGCATTTTGGTGTGCAGAAATCTCAAATCTGTGTACATTACTACTTAGACATTATAAACTTTTTTCAAAAGTTTGGAATCAAAGCCTATATAATGCTATTAATATATAATACAATGCTGTGAAACTAGTTTGTTTTCAGGTAAATGTATTAAATAAATTCACTATGATAGTCTTATGTAATTTCATTCAGAATTTAGAAAGCTATAAATAGGAGAACGTTTTTTATTCTGCACTGACAGAGATCGTTGTGGAACCCTGAGAGTGATAGTTGTGCTATAATTAACATCCAAAATGCTTCCTATCTGAAAGCTGGTGATGAAATCTTGAGTTGGAAAATTTTTTTGTAAAACATTTGTTGTAAAAATTTATTGTACAAAGTATAGAATTTACAATATAGAGCAAATGACTTATAATCCTTTAGACACCTTTTGGTGTTTAGTTAATATGATTTAAATCTGCATTGCACTGAAAGTTATTACTGTCAATATAGAGTACATTGAGGATGTTTTGAAATATAATGATGCAAAGATTTTATTTAACAATAAATTTCACAAAATTGCTGTTGAGATCTGTGGGGGCCAGATCATCTTCTGTAGACTGTTTGTGCTTCATTCTGCTGGAGATTATATTTTCAGAGTTTAGCAGTGTTATTGGTTCATTGTTATGCTACAGAATGAGAAGTACTACATAATGTAATCTTTCTGTACTCCTCAGTAGACGAAGTTGGTAGTTACTAGGTACATTTACTCAAGCATCTGTACTTAAAGCAACATTAAAGAACAATTTTACCTCAAAATAACAGCTTCAAAATCATTTTGAGGACACATTCGCTCTGTACTCAGTATTCCCAGCATGGACATCAAGGCAGAGGCTGTGAAGAGACCAAAGAAGATGCTGTCAGACAAAAGAAGAACAAGAAAAAGAGAGGGGGACCAAGCAAGAGAATCTACAAGTGTAAATCTCAGCCAGGCTTTTACTCTTTGGTGAAAGCTAAAAGATATAAAAGAATGCAAGACAGACTCACGGCTAACAGGAAAACAATGAATATCCAACAGCAGAGTGTTCATCTCTGCTTATGTTATTTATGAAATAATGCAATGTAGGCTGTAACTTTGTCTGTCATCCCTGTCTTACAGAGGTTTTCCAGATGTAAAATTAAAGGTCCCAAAAAAACCATGAGTAGAGCAAAGTCTAGCATGCAAAGAAACAATTTCATCTCACACCAAAAAGTTTGGTCAGTCTTTGTTAGTCTCATGCCAAATAAACCTTGAAAGTTTGCAACCTCCTGTAATAAAATCCTGTAATATTACTCAACCTTGTAAGTCAACATAGTTCTGCGTCTTCAGATGTGTTGAATTCCATCTACCTGGCAGAACCTGACTTCCCTTTGTGTGCATGCACGTCGTGAAGGCCTATGGATGCTACAGATTACATTCACAATTTTGGTTATTTACTCAGAGATCCAACCGAAATCGTGAGTGTAATCTGTAACATCCATATCCCTGTGGGACTGAGAAAAGGGGTCAGATTCTGTATCCTTCAGCTCTTTGACGAAGACACGCGTACAGCTGTCCTCAAAGCATGATTCATATTTATGACAGTGGTGTACAGTGACAGGCACTCTGTAACTGTAGGAGGGGACCAAAAGAAAAAAGTACCAATTCTTGCATAAAGCTACTTTAAGTAAAACATGATGGATTCAAGCTCTCCTGAGTATTTTCAATCAGATTCGGGGCGCAGACATGACATAAATCAGACTACAACAGATCAAACACCACAGCAGATAACACCAACAACAGAGACAAAGATCAGCACAATCAAACAAAGCAAACACCAATACAGCAAAGACAAGGGGCAAACACAGGGCTTAAATACACATGGAAAACAAAGGACAGGTAGAAAACTGGTGAAGACAATGAGGGGCGGAGTCATGAAAGGAGGGGGCTAAACCAAAACATGAACACATGGACAGGACTGGGAGGGGCCAATCGTGACAGTGCCATTAATTTTGATTTAATCACCATCTTATTTGCAGAAATGCAGTCCCAAACCAGCAGGGAACTTCCACCATGCTTCACTGTTGAATGCACACTCTGATCTATGTAGCTCCCTCTGACCTTTCAGGGGACAAGCTGCCCAAAAAATTAGGTGTGGCTTGGCTTTGTTTCTCCCTCGAGATATAGCCTTTTGGTCACAACTCTTCTACGATGACCACTTCTAACAAGGCTTCTTCAGACTGTAAATGGGTGTACCAGGGATAGGCACCCAATGTTTTTTCCAGTTCTAAACTGAGAGCAGTGCTGGACCTCAATTCTGAAGAGAAGTAAGCTCGACTTCACGCCTTCAGCACAAACTTTGCGACCACTGTGTTTTTGTTGTTTTTTTGTTTTTTTTTGTGCTGCTACAGAAAAGCTTGGACAGATCTTGCTATTGCAGGATGATTGCCTTGTGTCTTGCTGTGGTGCTCACTCTTGCTGCAGTGTAAAATTTGAAGGTTAAACTGATACATCCACTACAATCTTGTTTTTTTTTAGTATGGTTGCCCCTTTACAAACAATGGATTGTCCATCATTAGACTGTGTTGGACTGGCAACCTGTCCAGGGTGTATCCTGCCTTCCGCCCGATGACCGCTGGGATAGGCTCCAGAACCCCACCGTGACACTGAGGGAGAAGCGGCTTAGAAAATGGATGGATGGATGGATGGATGGATGGATGGATGGATGGATGGATGGGTGGATGGATGGATGGATGGATGGATGGATGGATGGATGGATGGATGGATGGATGGATTGTCCAGCATTGGTTACCCACTCATAGTCTGTCTGTACATCACCTCAGAACACTTGTCTACTGTGTTTTGCTTTAATGGCTTTATAGGCTCCTGGACATCCTCTATCTGGAACTGCCATCTGTAAGAATTAACAAAGCAGCACATACAACTTTTCATACATTGAATGATGTAAAGGAAAATGAAAAAAAAAATGGGCTTTTGCTTTCTTACTGTATAATGTATTTAAAAACTGACTGATGTAGCCCAAGTTTTAAGTGACCTGTGTTGTATTTACACTTGGTTTCTGCTGAATTGTCCCATGTATGAGAGGGTGGAGGTTCTCAAGGGGATATTGTTTGTCATTTGCCTGAAAATGAAAAGAAAGACAGAAAGAGTGAGAAATAGGCAAAGAGAGAGAGAGAGAGACTCTTTTGTTCAAGTCAGCCCTGAAAATTACAGAACTGTTGAAGCAGTTAAGATCAGTTAAGATTAAACTGAGCTGTTCTGATAAACTACCTGTCGGGCTATTGTGTAGCACAATACATTCTCAGCTTATCAAGATCAATTATAGAGCAATAGATTGTACGTAGCTCTGTGATATCAATTTATAAGAAACTGAACAGTTCAATGCATAACCATTTAACTCAAATGTAATTAAAAATGTGAAAATTCTCGCAAACGTGTTTCTGTTTAGGTTTGCATGACTAATTACTCTGGCTGGGTCACAAAATTCAGTATCTGTATAAGACCAACTGAAAAACTTTAATAATTTCCGTTTCATTCAGTTGCAAATTTAAATACCTAATCAGTCAGTCTCAACAATATAATTCAATGTATTGTTTCTAGTCTAATTTTTTTGGCACACTTACCTCTGCACATTGAACTTTGTACTCCTTATTCTGTTTCATGTTGCACTGTGTTCCTTAGAGGAACGTAGTGTTACTCCACTGTGTACCTGTACATAGATGGAATGACAGTAAAAGCCTGTTGGAACTGGCATTGCCATTAACTAGCCAGAGGACACTGAGTTCCAGACCTTGGTAGTCTCAGATGGTTTTATTTCACATAGTCATGAGATACATTGCAGAAACAGTGATGTCCTGATAATGTAGTAGCCTACTATGCAGAAAAGCTTGCACCCCAAGACTACTTAATCTGTGGGCATTGGTTCCCAGCTGACCAAGGAAAAGCTGTGGTTGTCCACTGTGTTTAACTTTGTGTTGAACTGCCTAAAGTGACTTTGACTTATTGAGATGTACAGGCTTGCAGCACACACAGTACAGGCTAATATGTGACATCATTATGACTTAAACGTGAGAGTTCATGAATGCAATTGACAGATAAAGCTTGTAAAACAATTCCATGATTTTTATTTTTACTTAGCTGAATCTGCCTGCTACAGTCGAGTCATAGTATCTGCTCTGTTCAGGCTACAGGCTCTGTTGTTGGTCTATATATTACCGATCAAATGAGAACTTAATGGTTGTTCAAAGTTGAATTATTTTACCTATTTATAACATACTCCAATGAGCATGATAAGGTTCACTGTGAAGTAGCATATTGATGGCATAGTATTATGTAAAGTAAATGATGTTATTGTGTGCACTACCCTGTGAAGGCTGAAAAGATCATTAAACCCTTCTAAGCTCAAGCTTATTACATACCAAGGCTTATTATCCAGTAACTACAGGGTCTTCAATGGAAAGTGGCTGAGCTATTCTTAGGTTAGAGAAGTGTAATAAAACTTTGGGCCTGCTATTTAAGGGGATCTTTTATCTGGAGGCTCACTTTAGCCAAGTCCCTTCATTTTCAAGACATCCCTGTCTCTCGTGGCCACATTGGGAGCAGTTAGATCCCATTGTGTTGAAGTAAATGTGACAATAGGCATATTTTCTGCAGTTCATTTATTTATTATTTATTTTATGTGTGTTGCAAGTCATGAACTTGCTAGCATTTTTTATTTATGCTCAGAATTATCTAAGATTGTCACTACTGAATCAGTCACTACCAACCATTTGGTAAAGTAATTACACACACACACACACAAACATATTTTCTAAGCCGCTTCTCCCTCAGGGTCACAGGAGGGTGCTGGAGCCTATCCCAGCGGTCATCGGGCGGAAGGCAGGATACACCCTGGACAGGTCGCCAGTCCATTGCAGGGAGTAAAGTAATTAATTCAAGGAAAAACTTCTTTGGTCTAAAGTCTGAGTCAGTTAACCTCTTAAAAGACCAGGGCCCTTATTACACACCTCTAAGAATTGCTCAGCCAGTTTGTACTGAAGTCCCTGTAGTTATTGAGTAAAAAGCCTTAGTAAGTAATAATCCTGAGATTTTAAGAGGTTAAAAGTCCAAATTATGTTTTCAACTCTGATTCAAACCGGTTTCCATAGATAATTTCAGGGGAAAATGAATTGGTAAATAATGTTGAATAATGAATCCAATAAAATGACGTAGTGTAACTGGAGTACAGCCAAGGTGTAAAACATTAACAGCAGTTTAATTGAAGAACAGGAAATGACCCAATGAAAGGAAAAGATACACAGCAAAAAATGATAGGATAAAAGGCAATGAATTGGTGAAAATTGGTGGTGTAGTACACATAATCATATTTATTCATTAAATGAAATTGGCCATTTTTCTGCACTAAAAATGTGATGCTAATGTGGCTCATATTAATGGCCCTGGGTATCAGTAGCGAAACATCTCAAACGACACACAGTCCTACTAATTACTGATAACGGTTGTTTAAGCATTATTACGGCATATTTACAACATTAATAAATTAGACACAGATCCATGAATAAATATGGGTCATTATGAATTTTAGATTTTAGGTACGATATTCTAATGCTGATAATTAGCTAATATGTCGCTACATTAGGGGTTCTTTTGATGACCATTTGTTCATGTAGTTACAAGTAAGTGCAGCCTATTAAGGAACACTTAAGTCATTGTTGTTGGGACACTGCAATGTGACACATTTTCATTTCCTTTTGATTTTGGTGAGGTCATCATGAATGTACGCAACATACAGTATATAGTGAAACATCCAGCTATGTCCTTTACTCTAAGGAGCAGCAGCAGTGCAGCGCAGGTTGATCATTTTAAACAGGACAAAGAAGCCACAACCTCTTTTCACTCGCTTCTCGTCTGTGTGGCCTTCCAATTTAATTTGGCTTGGTTGTTCAGAGTGTGTGTGAGGAACATGGAGAGCTCAAACTCTACTGAACTCCTGCCTCTTCTGAGTTTCTTCTGTGTGTTCTGGTTTGACTTCTGGTTGCCTGGAAACATTAAGATATATTGTCAAAATAAAGTTTTGTCAAAATAAAGGTTGATTGATTTGATTGATTGTGGCATGAAAGCCTGGCTGGGCCATGCATGCTTCCTTTTTGTCAAAGTACAAATCCACATTATGCTAATGCACTGATGCATCTTACTCACCCATGTTCCAGTCATTATAATATAATTCATTTAACTTGCATAATAAAGCAATGGCTCCAAATGGGCAGTCATGAGGATGTTATGTAAATATGTTATATATATTGGCCCACGCTTCTTGGCCACCTGGTCATACATTTGTATGCTTATTAGCTACTTGTAAAAGGGCCACATCCAAAATAAAAGTTTCTTTGGTGATAACAGAGCTGATGTAGTAAGTCAACATTGTTCATTTCAAAGCATTCATTGGCTGGTACGTCTGTGGAAACCTATGAGGACACAAGAACCTGTGAATATAAAATATCCACCTGAGCAGCAGTTTACCTGTCCGTTCATACTGGTGACTGTTTTGGTGCTTTACCAGGTCTGACATGGAAGGAAAGGTTTGAAAGATAAGATTTTTGTCTATCTTCAAGCGCCAGTTTTGAAAATCATTATTTTCCCACTTATTTTTCTTCAGCTTTCTTCTTCCTTCCACATTGGATGTTGTGTCCAGTCTCCTCAGAAATATCTCCTGGAAAATGAATAACTTGGAGTTAACGCCTGTTTGGACTAGAAATGAAATAAGTGAAGGGTGGTCTCTGACTATTTGAGTACACACTTTACGTTGCCTTTGGTCACAGCAGATGCGAAGCTCAGAATTAGTGTGAGTTTACTTCCATCTAGTGGCCGACATCGGTATTACAAGCCCTTTATATTGGCAAAAGGTCTTCACACACACACACAGACGGTTACACACATTATGTAATGGTTTATTTTTCTCATAAGTTTAGAACCAACCAACATCACACAAGAATTTAAGCTCGGTGCCAAGGAACATGTTGTGTCTCCTCCTCTCTCTCTCTCCCTCTCTCTCTCTCTCTCTCTCTCTCTCATTCGTGCGTAACTGTTTTATTAGACCCACAAATTTGAACCGAGTTCCTATTTTTAATGCTAAATATAGAATGACTGAAAAAACAGTCATCTCACCTAAATAAATAAATAAATAAATAAATAAATAAATGTTTGACTTAAAATAAAAAGGCACAAGCCTACTTTTGAAGTCGTTACAGTTTCAAAATGCACTGTTCTCTCCTTACTCCATACAGTAATGTTTAAGTGGAAAGTGAAAATAGTATTAGTTAAAATAACTAATATGCATTTATGTGAAGGGCCGCGGGTCAGACAGCCGCCGGGCAGCGCCTGGTTCACACTGCTCGGGTTTAAAACAGCGCCATCCTCCGCGGGTAACGGAGAAAATGACCGCGAGAGTCACTTCCGTCTCTGCTCATGCCTGATATCATGTGCCGATCCGGGTACTTTCAGCTCCAGCCAATCAACGTCCAAAAGGGAGGAGCGCTACTGTAAATGTCGTTATCGTGAGGAAAGCTGCTTATCAAACGCCCGAATCTGTTGAATGTATTATTTTCGGATCTGTGAGTCGACCTGTGGTGTAAGTATGGACGTTTTTGGGGGCTCTGGAAACGTTTTGTATCAAAAAGCCCAGCGGCGCGAATAATCACACAACAAGAACGTGACACGAAATCGTTTGCGTCAGGCCGAGGCGCGGCCAATCAGAATCGTTCTGTCCTAACTGCGTAGCGCAGAGGGCGGAGCTAACACGTCTGAGGGAACGAGTGGGTTATATGGCCGAAAGATCACGGGAGTGTCGCCGTGGGACGAAAATCGCTCAGAAGCGGACTAAGCGAGGGACAAGAAGGCGAGCACACGGGCTGGAGCCTCATAAAATGAGTGTTTGCTCTTTGCGACATGTGCTTGTTCTTTGCCTCTAGAAGCGTGTGAACGGTGTTTTAACGGCTATTAATATTTACATAATCGGGAGCGTTCTGGATCGCGTGCGCGCGCTCGCTCTAGCCTGGCCGTGAGACCACGTTGCTATTCGAGTAGCTAAATAAACACCGTAACTTGTCTTGTTCCAGATTCGCTTATTGGGACTAGCTGTTAAACATACATCCGCGTGTGTTGGCATTTTCCTTTTTTCTCATTTTTCGCCATTCAGGAAAACAAGTTATACAACAGGGAAGGAAGGGACGTGCAAGTGAAAGTCCAGTCCTAAAGCCCGTCGAGTATCCGGCTCCAGGCGAGCTTACTCGAGTCCAAATGATTCAGCTGGGGCCGCTGTTCACATCCCTCGTCATGATGGAAAGCGTTTTGTTAGAGCAAGGATAATTTTTCATTCCTAAGGAATTTTAACACGTTTCTACACATTTAACCTCGTGTTACAACGTAAAACTGCGATTTTTCCTCCATTGAACCCCTTTGTGACAGTTTGCGGAGACTTTTTGTTGTGACCGAGATCGCGTCAAAGCATTACATTCTTAAGGGACTTGTCCAGTGAAGTAATGGTCGTAAATACGATCCACTGGTTCAGGAAGGGCTTGAGGCTCCACGACAATCCTTCCCTCAGAGAGTCCATCCAGGGAGCAGACACTGTTCGTTGTGTGTATATCCTTGATCCCTGGTTTGCAGGATCGTCCAACGTTGGAATCAACAGGTGGAGGTGAGGAAGCAGCATGTGACTTCTGGCTCC
Source organism: Pygocentrus nattereri (assembly GCF_015220715.1). Classification (NCBI taxonomy): domain Eukaryota; kingdom Metazoa; phylum Chordata; class Actinopteri; order Characiformes; family Serrasalmidae; genus Pygocentrus; species Pygocentrus nattereri. Next base: position 44,686,476 of record NC_051211.1, read on the forward strand.
TAGCTGTCCAATAAAATGCTCCTAAAGTGGACATTCGAAATGTAGCTTCTGCCAGTGATCCATCGTTTGAGCCAGTGTGTTCCCTTCAGAGTCAGACCGACCAATTAATGTCCCTATATATTGTGATTAATATTATTAGTTTGGTTCATCTGTTCTCTGAAGCAAAAAAAAAGTGTTTTATTTTTCCTTTTAATCTATTGTATTGGAGGGGAATTTCACAGATTTCCCAAAATGTCTGCATAGGTCAAGCATTAAAATGTAAACAAACAACAAGAAGTTGATGTGAACTGTGACACTTTAAGTAAGCATGCAGAGTCAGAATTGTTCACAGTGGTTGTGATAGGAACCAGACGTCTGAAGCATTTGATGCTTCTACAAGATGCAACACAGAAAGCTGTTGCAATAAACTGTTAGGAATACACTGCCTGATGTCACACACGCAGATATTATTATTATTATTGTTATTATTATTATTACTATTTTACCATCATCTATATTACGTGTCAAAGCTTAGAAGACACATGCGGGTTGACTGATCATTCTGGATTAAATATAATGGCTATATTTGCACTATAGACATCCTGACACCTGGTTCCTATGACTACTGTACAGAAATCTGAGTATGTAAGTTTCTCTACAATCCATTGAGCATCTCACAAACCACTCTTAAGTGTTTTAGGTTAAATCTAAATGGTTGAATTATGCAGCAAGTTTGCATAACTGGTGTATTTCCCCTCTAAATTGTGTCCTTTGGTCAGAATGGATTGTTAACAAAAGGAAAATTTAAATTAGATAATAAATAAAAGTACAAAATTAATAAAAGAAAAAAATAGCACTTAAAAAAAAAAAAATTAAATATTAATCAAATAGATTATCAATGCAAAGTCCATTCAGGAAGATATCTACATTGCAAGAGTTAATTCAGCACTAGGGAAGTATGGTTATGTGGAATTATGTGGAGAATTTAGGTGTACCATAGATTCACTCTTATGTTGTGATGGTATCATGTTGGTCTGTGACTAGTTGGGTTCAGACCACACTGGTGTTAGGAGCATGTTTCTAGTCATCAATAAGACCTCTGACAGCTTCAGGCTTTAGTTTTATTAACCATCCATGGCTTGAGAGGTGACGTTTCCATTTCATTTCTGGTTGATGTCTGTATTTAAAGCTTCAGAGGGAGTAATAACCAGTATCTAGAATGTTGAGCCTGTATGTTGGTGGAATAAGGCCTTCTTATCTCAGTGTAAAGCTTTCTTGAATCTGTAAACTATAAATGTCATAGTCTTTTTTTATTTGTGATTAAGATTTTGCTTAGTGGTTGTTTTGCTGTAATGATCACATTATTGGGCAGCTGTAGTAGAATATTGAATAATTGTATGCTTTCACAAATTAGTAGTGTTTCATTCACTTCAGCCATCTCTGTTCAGAATAATCAAAAATTGGCAAGTGCTTGTGGAAGAGGATGTTTTAATTCTCTGGAAGTTTCCAGATGTGCATGTTGGACTGTCTTTGGATCCCTAAAAAAGGAAAGTTAACGCAGTGCTACTCTCCTTGGGTAATGGAGAAAATGACCACAAGCCACTTCTGTCTCTAATACCTAATATTGTGTCGACCCGGGTACTTTCTGCTCCAGCCAATCAACATCAAAGTGGAGGAGCATCACTCCTTTTAACATATTGAAACGCCTGATGTCTGATCTACTCATACCAGCGCACCACACACTAACACACCACCATCAGTGGTGTGAATGATAATCCCAAATAATACCTGATCTGTGGTGGTCTTGCGGGGGTCCTTACCATGAAAGAGGGCTAACAGTGTATGCAGAGAAACAGATGGACTAGTCTTGTAGAACTACAGAGTGCACTTGTATGGTAAAGGGAGCTGATAAAATGGACGGTAACTGTAAAAACAAGCAGGTCAGTCAGTGATGGCGGCGGCGAAGTCCTGGTGCATCAAGTAAAAGGAATGGGAGTGTAGTTGCACTTAGTATCCGCAAAGGGAAGTTTGAGAACCACTGCATTAGGTTATACATTTTCAGTTGGGACACTTCACTCCAGACTTGTCATGTAGTTTCTGTTTCTGTTCACTCACTGACGCTGAGGTCTTTGCCTCTTATCTTTGAATTTGTGGTTAGCACCAAAATGACAAATGTGCAGACTGTTAAGGGCCTTTACTGTAGTTATGACAAGTTCACTCAGGATGTGGCCTTCTTTCTAGGGCCTCTCTTTTCTTCTTAGAACTTAATTATCTGTATTTAATGCTAATGATAGTTGTTAGATTTCCCTTTGGGGCGTTCTTCTCCTCTTCTTGGAATGTAACATTTAGAGTTCACAATTTTTAATATTCATAACAGAAATGTGGCGTATAATTTAACATAATTTGTCACTCGTAGTTCACCGAAACATTACATTTGCAAGTATTAGTAGAAGAGGAAGTGCTTTATAATGATTTGAATTTGATGATAATGTATTCTGTCTATTGGATTCCCTGTCTGGGTGTTGCTCTTTGTATGTCTCCTCTGTAGGTATGACGCTATCATCTTCCCATTCACTCTCTTTTCCACACCCACTATACAAGCTGTCATGTCCATACATGCTAGATTCAGTGTTTTACAGAACATTTATTATCTGAAAGACGTTCAGGGAGTAACACATCCTATCTTTTTGACCCATTTTCTGTTATTTTTTCCCCCAAGTATTTTTAATGAAATGTAATTCTGTTATGTTAGTATGCAAATGTGTGTATGAAAGTAATTTTACATCGTTTTCCACCACAAATACCCATATTATTTGCACCAGCTGTGCATTCCTAAAGATTCTCATCAGTCCAGTCCGCCCACCCAACAAAAATATTTGGTGCATTTCTAAAGCCGCAGAGTAGGTTTCTAGGTTAAAAGACAATCCAAAAACAACTTTCAGGATTATGAATGCTTGAATTAATCCTGGACTGCTTCCTAGATTCTCATTCACTGTTGTGTGACTTAAGATGTATCATTAGTTGAAGTCATAGCTAGACTAGGCCTATATTTATCTATAATGTTACCTATTTTAAGTAAGCCGAGGTAGTTAATGAATGTACTTTGAGGCAGCCAGGGACGTGCTGCATTTAAATGCTGTGCATCCACAGCCATGCATGTGTTAAGCCTCATATTAGTGTATTTATATGGCACAAAAAAGCACAAGTTCCAAGAAAAAGAGCAAATAAACGATGTTATTCTCTTTGTTGCCTGTTGCTCTCAAAAACACTTTAACTACTAAAATGTCTAAAAATGACATTAAACATTCATGACTAGTGCAGACAGTAAATTTCAAGACATATCTGTCTATTAGAGAAAGACGCTTAGAGTCCTTATCTCAGTCACAACAACCATCTCAAAGATGATGTCCATGGAGAGAACAAATACTGCACCACAGACTTCATAGACACAAAATAAAAAGAAAAAGAAAAAACAAATTTACAGAACTGTGCGAAAATCGAAGGCATCTAAAAGTATTTAAAACTAGTCATCTTGGTGGTAAGTGTGCTATATAACATTAGATTATGGCAAACAAAAATTTTAATAAAAATAATTGTGAGCTAGATGGGAAAACAAACTTTGGTTCCTAATTTCCCCCTGATATAAACCCCCCCACTCCCTCAGCCATCACAGAGTTTTATTAAATTATATCACCAGCACATTTGATTTAATGTAATGAAGCGTTGATTAGGCAAAGCAGGTGTATAATGACAGCTACAAACTAGAATAGTGCAAGAAAATGTAGAATGATTGCACAGTTTAAGCAATTCCCAGGTGGTTGCTATGGTGTTGCCAAATTGGTTACTATGGTATTTTAGTTGGTTGCTATGGTACACATGGCAGTTGCTTGTATCACCCATAGTTTGGATAAAAATCCACATTATTTGCATCAGCAGATTTTAAACATAGACATGTTTTTCCAGCTTTGTCTGGAAGCAAAGTTTAGTCCAACTTTGTATCCAGACAACGTCTGGTACTGTGCCCTAGTTTTGCAGCTGTTTATTGCATTGAGGTGCTTCATTATTAAATTGAACACTGAGTCTACCGTTTAGATGGTGTTTCTCTTCAAGCATTTCAAATAGACATTCATTTGCCTTTCTCTACTTTAGCCTTATCCACTGTATTTTCAAACAGTAAAGGACACCATCACAGCTGACAGGTCTATAGGTTTTATCTTTGTCAACAATACAGTATCACAGTATCATCCAATTCTTTATACACTAGACCAAAAAAAAAAAAACAGCAAAAGAAATGAAATATTCAAGAAATCTGAGGTTTACAGACCATTTTAGAACCATTACACTTTGGAAGATTTCCACTTGTCACAGGTGCTTCTGAAACTCTGAAAAGGTTAATTTATTGAAATCATACTAGACTATATTCATGATGTGCAAGTGTGTATGACCACTTAGACTGAGCAGGTGTAGAGGGATATACGGTCAGGAAAATAAGCATAGAAATGTTACACTATGCTTAATCTCTGAGGAAATATTGGTTCATAACGGCTCACCATAACGCCTGTTCCGTAGACCCTTTTCTGTAGGTTCATTACAGGTAGCAGAGAAGTTAGCCAAAGGTTGGTGTGACACCTGATGACTGGGCTTACATAATGTGTTATAGAGGTCATGACATGTTTTTACCTCAATCATAACCAAGCCTCAAAACTCACGCTATCTGGCCTGGATTCACTTTCATTCTGTTTCTGCACCATAGAGGAATTTAAACCTGCAACCTTGTAGTTATGGATCTGGGGTAACTTACCTCAGCAGCACAGCCACTTCTTGTACTACAGCCTGCAAAATCCTTTAAATGGATTAGGGTTACAATGCTAACAAGGTTTTTTAGCCTGCAGTGAACCATTCAGCGGACATTCCCTGTTTGAGTGGAACACCCAACCATATCAAACCAAAAATAACTTTTAAGACTGTAGAACATATGCTTATTATTTCTAATATAATTTAAGTTAAAAATAAAAAATCCAGATAATGTTGTACTTATTATTATTATTATTATTATTATTATTGTTATTATTATTATATATTGATATTTTCATTCTTTTAAAAGGTTTTACATTATCGGTATAACTGGGACAATTCCCATTTCTACCAGAGGGGTAGCCAAAGCCACAAAGCCTTCATACTGAGTTTTGACATAAAAAAGATGGTGGTTCCTGTAGTTAGTTCACTGCTTTTAGTGCTTAGATCACCAACAGCCACAAACTCAGCATGCACACATACACACAGCACTGCAGGGCTTCCATCAGTATCTTTGAGCTGGTGCTCAACTTTTTACCAAAAAGGTCTAATATCCAGAGTCACTGAGGGAAAAAGAAAGGTAGCTCTATCACCATTATTACTCGATAGATCCATGGTCTCCTGTTTTCAGAGTGTTTGTTTTCAGTGGGTTAAAAATAGCATCTTTCATTTTCATTGGTAATGTGTCCCGTGATGACTAAACATTAAATTAAAGAATGAAAAATACTGTTTCTAGTAATGTTTTTCTATCTCATGACTGACGGGGAGCTCACTGCTACTGTTATCTGTAAATTAAGTAAAGCCAGGACTTGAGTTGCTGATTTAAAAAAAAAAATTGAAAAACATGCTAAATTCTATGTAGCGATTTCACAATTATCCATGGATTGATAAGTGGTCCCTTAATAATGTTGAGACACATATTAAACTTCACATAACTCATGGAGATAGTTACATAGGTGTGGAGTACACATGCTGTGCTTAATGATGTAATGTTTAGGTCTGTGAGGTTGTTGTCTTTTTCACTTCCTTCTGTTTGTGTGATTTGCAAACAGTCCAGACCAGGCTTCTTCATTGAAAAGTTGTTATGCACTGAATTGATTTAATTCTATTGTATATATTTCTGTGTGGATAAAATGTGTTCACATATGTTCAACACAGTTATTGCCAAAAGTAAATGCACTCAAAGACAAAATTCTGTTGATCTAATGTATTTCGTTTCATGATGTATGCATTTGAATCAAGCAAATTCAGTACATCATTTTACTTCAAGTACAATACGTGTATTTTGGTGTGGTCCTCTGTTGACCTTTTAATGGTTTTTTTTTTCCCCCCATTGTTCTTGATGTAACCGCACAGTTTCATTTTCATCCATGAATCATAAATCATCTCTCACCCTACCCTGCCCTTCACTGGATGAAATCAGACATGTGTCTATAGCGACAGTTTCATTCTTCAAGCTCCTTATCTGCGACCTGTGTCACATTCTCATTCATAATAAAATCACTCTAGAGGAAAACTATTGTGGCTGGTCCAGAATCAGGTTCAAAGGACTGATGCTATCTGAACTACTTCCCACTGAACTATGGTCACAATCATCTTTTCCTAAGAGTAGGAAGCTCCATTCAGCCTTTCAGCTTGTGTTAGATCACCTTTTACATAAGGGCTGGCATTTTCTGCTGATAGCACTCCTGTGTGCAATAAACACAGCAGGATTTTTCAGTTGACATTGCTTACCTTCAGTTAAAGCACTGTTGTGTGCAATTAAGATTCATCATGCCATTAAGAGCAATTACTCTGACACCAAGCTGATTCTAGTGTGTTGTTTATCTACACCACTACTGTCTGCTCACACCCTAAAAATCCAGATAACCACAGTATATTTCAGGGCTTTGTGTTATTTTGTGCTCTGAATAGTTCATGTGTGCGCTACAACCTACTAACACTAATAAAATAAATGTTATATTTGTTAACATTTCTGAAGCTTACTGTCCAATTTATATTCTACAGGTTCTTACTGCAGTGTCTGGAGGACTTGGATGCCAGCCTCCGCAAACTCAACTCCCGCCTGTTTGTTATTCGGGGCCAGCCCACTGATGTCTTCCCCAGACTTTTCAAAGTAATCCCATTTTTATGACCTAGAGACACGCAATTAAGATATGCTGCAACATGTTTAATGTGCAGAAAACCATTTCTTTTTAAATGGTTTCTTTTTAAACTCCTGATTATTTTTAATCTCCACTTGATTTTTTTTGTTTGCTTTTAATTACATTAAAACATAATCCAGACAAACTATTACCGGCATTTCATTTCAGACCCAAAGGCAAAGAATTAATATAATGTACACAAAGCCTATAAGCGTATGACTGAAACTTCTGTTTGTTATAAAGAAAGACTAGAAATGCTGTTCATAAACACATTTTCCAAGCACAAAAAATCTTGAGCATCTTGAGCTAATTTGTCAAGATGCACTCTGGTAGAACGCCATGATTTACGTCCGTGACACGGTCTATCCTCATTTGAGAAGGTTTTATATAAATAATTTCAGTTTTAATTTTATAATTATCCTCCTTCCTTCTAAAATGAACTGAGGCTTATACTGTAGAATACAAGCAATCATAAATTGATTGTATCCAATTCTTCTGCTTGATAGAGTTTACTGTCTTGGTACAGATGGAAAAAGGGAATAGAAGTGGTGCAGCATTTTATTTACTTTTTACTGAAAATGACTGTATTCTTTTGAACTGCACGCAGGAGTGGAACATTACTCGTCTGTCTTATGAGTATGACTCTGAGCCTTTTGGGAAGGAGCGAGATGCAGCCATTAAGAAGCTGGCCAGTGAGGCAGGCGTGGAGGTGACAGTACGCATCTCCCACACGCTCTACGATCTGGACAAGTATGTACTCCTCAAATCATCTTAACCTCTTAACTCTTGGCCATAGATACTGCTGACCTGACAAGAGGTTACAGAACTGTAGTTGTTGGTAGATGTATTTTTCCAGTCCTTTCTTTTTCACTTGTTAATGTATCCTTCTCAACATCTTATTATCCGTATTTACTTCCTCCCTCTTCCTTCTTTGTTGTCTTCTCAGGATCATAGAGCTCAATGGCGGTCAGTCTCCACTCACCTACAAGCGCTTCCAGACGCTCATCAGCAGGATGGAGGCGGTGGAGACTCCAGCTGAAGCTATCACAGCAGAAGTCATGGGCTCCTGCACTACACCGCTTTCTGATGACCACGATGAGAAGTTTGGGGTTCCCTCCCTGGAGGAGCTTGGTTGGTGGCTCAGATAAAGATTTCAATTCACTTTTCACTTATTTACAATACATAAAAAACAGTTATTCAATTAATTAGATTTTATGCACCTTTTTGTTTGTAGTTTCTTTAGGTATAATCATTTCCATTTAGTAAGCTGTTTTATTATTGCAAACAGGCTACATTAATGCCCTAGCCTACACCACTAGCTGCTATAACATTACTGAAGGTACTTTCAGTGATTTTCATAACAAAATCAAGCTACACAGTGATTGCAACAGAGAGAAAAACAGAAGCCAAAAATCCCATCCCAACCAAAGAAGAAGCCATACAGAGTCTCTATAAAGTTAAATGTTGATTCAGTCACAGATGCTTGGTGTAGCTGTAAGGCTAGATAGAAAGAAAGACAGAACTTACTTTATTGATCCCAGAGGGAAGTTGCAGGAGATTACTTGACAAAAAATAAAAGGTTAAACCTAATAATGTTGTGTGACATGCGTAAAAATAATTTGTCATTTATTTGCCTTCCAGTACACTGGAATGCACTAATACCATTATGTTACTTTTGTTACAGTGTTGAGAGGTCCAGCCACAGATTTGCTGTCTCGTGGTAGAAACCTATTAGTTTTTATAGTACTAATTTTTTACTAGGTTGAATTATAGTGTAGTGTGTAAAAAAAAAAAGCATAGTGGCCTAAAAATTGCCAGAGTAGAAAATTGAAAAAAATATTTCACTCTAAATGTAGGTATTTTAAGTTGAATGCCACAGTTTCTTATTAATTTTGGTGGGAGTTTTGTCAAACTTGTCCAACCTCATAGCAGTAGCTACTGAAAAACAGAAAAACAATACATTTGTAGGCAAAGCATAGATGGGCCCATTTCTATTCATGTAGTCGGAGCAGCATTAGAGCAACTGTAATGGTGCTGCAGTTGCATGTAGACCTTGCTTAACTACATGAAGGGCAGTCTGTAAGAAACTGGATGTCGACAGTTTTTGTTGATCTGCCTTAGTGCAACGATTGTGATATTAAATTGCTACTGTTAGCTCTATTTGAAGATGCATGGTGCACATTCAGTGAACCATGAAAATATAACTGCCCTTATTGTTTGATGCCAAAAGTTAAAGGACCACTGGCTACTCAGCCATTTCTTGGTGTTTTTGTGTCATTAGTTCATTGACAAGAGAGATAACAGTAATAGATTTGAATGTTGATGTGATGTTTGGCTCCAAACATAGCTCCAAGCATTGGTTCTGCCCAATCTTCGTGTTTTTTTTTTTAAAGCCACACTGATGAACTGAACTGAAGAATAATGTTGTGTCTAAAAACCACTTTTCAACTACTGAACAGAACCAAAACTGCTCATGACCTGAAGAATATTATCTCAATATGTGAAACACGTTGCATTTGGCATTTATCACTGCCAGTGAAGTTGGTCCACTTATGTAGGTATTTTCATTCTTCTACTTAGGTAAAAGACAGTAATTCTACTTAATGGGGAATTCCACAGTTTTTTATGTGGCTTTTCAGCATTCCTTCCAACCACGTTCTTACATGTTATGAATAGTTAGATGTTTTTTCCTACAAATTTCAGAACAGTGTAGCCCATGACAAATAAGTAAGTGTGTGATGGTTTGGTCTTGTGTGTGCAGGTTTTGACACAGAGGGGCTCTCTTCAGCTGTGTGGCCTGGAGGAGAGACAGAAGCTCTCACACGCCTTGAGAGGCACCTGGAGAGAAAGGTCAGGAAGCTTTATTCACTGAGTGCACTGACTCGACCCAGTGATGGGCTTGCCACAGCTTTAAGGATCTTTGACATCATTCATCAAAGTTACAAGTTTGTGTTAAAAGGGAACATTAACACTGCCACTGTGGGATTCAGCATAGTAAACTGTTACCTGCCTGTGAAATTGGAACTTTTTGTGTGCTACGAGAAAAGAACACAATGCTGCCTGAGATTGTGGTCATCATTGTTGAATGCACCATAACTTTATTTAAGTAGTGACCAAATATATTCATTAATGAATTTAGATCATTAATGCCTCATGTAAAAATTAGATGACCCTAATATGGAAGCTCATTCATGACAAAATAAACAATGCCTAAATTTTTTTGTTTGTTTCTGGCAGCAGTATGTCAGAATTTAGATAGAGTATCTCATTATATTGACTTATTTTCTCAAAATTCTAAAACTAATCCAAAATCCCACTTTCCAGGCATGGGTGGCCAATTTTGAACGTCCCAGAATGAATGCCAACTCCCTGTTGGCCAGTCCCACTGGTCTCAGCCCCTACCTGAGGTTTGGCTGCCTCTCATGCCGACTCTTTTACTTCAAACTCACTGACCTGTACAGGAAGGTATGAACTTTAGCACATACATTGCATGCATGTAGTAAAACAAGAAGTCAAGACCAAATCTAGAAATCACACTAATCTCTGCTGTTTCTCTCTCCCCTTGTCTTTCAGGTGAAGAAAAACAGTTCGCCCCCTCTATCTCTCTATGGCCAGCTGCTGTGGCGAGAGTTCTTCTACACAGCCGCCACCAACAATCCACGCTTCGACAAGATGGAGGGCAACCCCATCTGCGTGCAGATCCCCTGGGACCGCAACCCAGAGGCGCTGGCCAAATGGGCAGAGGGCAGGACAGGCTTCCCCTGGATTGACGCTATCATGACTCAGCTGAGGCAAGAGGGCTGGATACACCACCTGGCCCGACATGCTGTAGCCTGCTTCCTCACTCGTGGAGACCTGTGGATCAGCTGGGAGGAGGGCATGAAGGTACTATGGATAAGCAAGTTATCATTTTGTAATGTAATTTATCAGCTGGTAGTAATGTAAACTACATATGTCCTAAAAATCAATAAATCCGTCTTATCTTAGCTGTAGGCAATAAATGAATTTTAGACTGTCTGTTTTATTGATGACAATATTTGATTTCTTGTTGGAATATATGAATACGATTTGTTTAGAAATAAATACCAGAAATTATTACAATGCCCATTCCTAATTTAAATGTGACGATGCAGGGGTAAATCCTTGAGTGTAACAAAGAATCTTCAGTCTATATTATTTATATTACATAGAAAAGTTTTTTCAAAAGTCTTGCAAATGAGGTGTAGTTACTTGCTTGACCCACTAGGTGTCTCTACAGCCCTATACCAGGAACCCTAACAAGCTACAGTAAAACAGTGCTCACATGCAATGTTGTGGTACCAGGTGTTTGAGGAGCTGTTGCTGGACGCAGACTGGAGTGTGAACGCAGGCAGCTGGATGTGGCTTTCCTGCAGCTCCTTCTTCCAGCAGTTCTTCCACTGTTACTGCCCAGTGGGCTTCGGCCGCCGCACGGACCCCAATGGCGACTACATACGGTGGGTTTCATAGCCTTGTGTTGCAAAACTAAATATAAAACAGTTCCCACATTTCAAGAATGGGAAGCAGATTCTAGTCAGATGAAACATGTCAAAGACGGCACAATATAGACTACATATCATATTTTATCACCACCCGTGCCTCACAATAGATTACAACACAATTGTGAATTTGAATTTAGTTTTGTCTGTTCCAGTTGTTCTACAAACCTCAGAAAAACAGAACCTTGTGATGCAAACTGTCTTCAAGAATCACTGTATTATATTTTTGCTATCTTGCCTAGATGGCTAAAAATCAGCATTCATTGTTTTGACCAAAATCATTTGCATGAGTTGGATTTAATGATCGCCCACATAGAATCCCTCATTTGGACCATCTAAGATTTGACATTGTGGCAACGCTACAATTCATGTCCCTGTGGAATGTATAATGGCAGGAACTGACTTGAGCCCATGCTTTCTCTTTTTGTCCTGTAGGCGATACTTACCAATCCTGAGAGGATTTCCTGCCAAGTACATCTATGATCCCTGGAATGCCCCAGAAAGTGTGCAGAAAGCAGCCAAATGTGTGATTGGTGTGCACTACCCCAAACCAATGGTACACCATGCAGAGGCTAGCCGCCTCAACATTGAACGCATGAAGCAGATCTACCAGCAGCTGTCATGCTATAGAGGCCTGGGTAAGTCAAACAAACCAGATCTGGCTTTTGATGGAGGGTTGTAAACAGTACCTGAACATTATGAATTGTCTAATTGGTCTAATCACATAACACTTATCAGTGTACCATCTAACAATGTTCAGGAATGTCAACTAAAAACAAAACTAAAGCTAAACAAAACCAAAACAGTGTGTCCATCATTATAATGTAACCTTTGGAAAAAAAACCTTTCTCACAAAAGAAAATTGTGTGTCTGTGTGATTTGGCTAAGGATTTATGTAAGACAAGTAATGCAGAGTTATTATTAGAGTAGTTAAAAACAAAAGTTAGTGGAAAAAAGTAAGCAGAAAAAAGAGAACAGAACAGTTGTCTTAGTACCTTATTGGTAATAATAATAGTAATAATTTAGATTTTTTAACACAAGTTTGCAAAATGCTTTACAGAATGATTTAAAAACAAACAATGCAGGACAAAATAGTAAAGTACAAATTACGGGGGGTGGGGAATAAAGTAAAATATACAGAAAGAAAAGAAAAACTGCTTACTATAAATAAGTGTTGAATTAATGAAGTTTAGTTAAAAATTATTTAGTGGTAATAGTTTGCTGTAATTGAGGCTTGACATTCTCAGGTTTGCTGGCGACGGTCCCCTCCAACCCAAACGGAAATGGGGAAAACTCTACGAGCATGATGGGTCTCCCACCTTCAGAGACCACCCAAGAGGCTGCTGCATCTTCAGGTAAAATCTCTGAAATAGTTCACAGAAAACATTGTAGATGATAGTTAATGTGTCTTTACATGAGCCAGCTAGCCTGAGTTTGATTTCATAAGCTAACTGGGCTCTCTTCTCCCGTTTTTAAGAATTGCCCACAAGTTCTCAATTGGGTTCAGGTCAGGTGAGGAAGGGGGCCATGTCATAAGTTTTTCATCTTTAATGCCTTTACTGGCGAGCCATGCAGAGGAGTACTTGGATGCATGTGATGGAGCATTGTCCTGCATAAAAATCATTGTCTTTTTGAAAGATGCAGATTCTTCCTGTACCACTACTTAAAGAAAGTGTCTTCTAAAAACTGGCAGTAGGTTTTGGAGTTGATTTTGAGCCCATCTTCAACACGAAAAAGGTCCAAACCAGCTCATCTTTAATAATACCAGCCCATACCAGTACCCCACCTCCACCTTGCTGGCGTCTGACTCGAGGTGGAGCTCTGTCCTGTTACTGATCCAGCCACGGGCCCATCCATCTGGTCCGTCAAGAGTCACTCTCATTTAATCAGTCCATAAAACCTTTGAAAAATCTGTCTTCAGATTCTTCTTGGACCAGTCTAGACACTTCAGCTTATGTGTCTTGTTCAGTGGTGGTCGGGTTTCAGCCTTCCTTACCTTGGCCATGTCTCCGAGCGCTGAACATCTTGTACTTCTTGATACTCCAGCTAGGTTGCAGTTCTGGAATATGACAGAACTGGAAGATAATGGGTTCCTGGTAGCTTCACGCTTGATTCTTCTCAAATCCTTGGCAGTTAATTTGCGTCTTTTTTCTCAGCACGTTTCTTGCGACCCTGTTGACTATTTGCAACAAAACGTTTGATGGTTCTGTGATCACGCCCCAATATCTTAGCAATTTCAAGAGTGCTGCATCCCTCTGAGAGACTTTTGGTAATTTTTGACTTTTCAGAGTCAGTTCAATCTCTTTTTTGGCCCATTTTGTCTAAAGAAAAAAGCTGCCTAATAATTATACACACCTTGATATAGGGTGTTGACCTCCTTAGGCCACACCCTCCCTCATTGCACAGATACTCATCACCTGCTATGCTTAAATCCATTAAGCATTCAAGTTTATCCAGCGTGGAGTTAGAAAATATGCCTAAAAATGATAATATGCTCAAAATACTCACTTGCCTAATAATTGTGCAGACAGTGTTATAATAGAAGATCCAGAGCTCTCTGGCTGATATACACAATCCCAGCTACGCACAAGAAACATAACGTTCAACCAGTCCAACCACATTTGGACTGAGATACGCTGCAGAGACTTTTAAACCCAGCATGCATTTCTTGCTGTAGGTCTACAAAAAACTCAAACTACATGTTTATCGGTTAAGTCAATTTAGATCAGTATGTTTTATCAACTAAATAAAGAGAACGCAACATTTGTTTCTCTTAGTCTCAGACATTATTTCTCTGTAAATAAGAACAGGCTCAGCTGGTTTAGTGCTGTATGAAGCAAATAGATTCTTGGATCACTTGTTTTGTTTCACCAAAGTCCCCTACATAGTAACCCATATGAATGTGTAGCTTAGATTTGAACTCAGTTGTGTGGTGCTAAGGCCTTCTTACTTTTACTGTAGGATACCAAATGGCTGCAAATCCTCAAGGGGAGTGGCACAGTGGGATGATGATGTACCCCCAAGTAGACACACAACCCAGCAGCAGCACACAACAAGGTACACACACATAAACATATATATTGTCACTGCCATAACAAAATCTTGAATCTCCAGAATAAAAAAAATAAGAAATTCACGTTTTTAAGTTGACAACACATTTAGAATGTTTAACTGACCTCTTTTGCTTTGAGTGACTCTATACCTTGCATATGTTTATTTTATAAATGTTTTTTATTACTATCAGTTAATGCCTTGGAGTTAACTAGATTATAATGTAAACGTTGTAAATATGCAATAACTGATTTCTTTAAAAAAAAAATTTCACTGTGGGACCACTGTTTGAACTAATTCTGTTGTATGCTCCATGTACATATAGGTGACACCTGGCTAATCAGAATGTTTTAGTACAACTGAACATGTTTTTTTGAACATGCAAAAACTCCTCCTATTACTAAACAGAAGGCTTATAAGAGCTACACTAACCTTTGAAACAAATACAAAACTGAAAGTACAACTTTCGAAGGACTTATCTTGGTAACAAATCTAAACCCTACATATTTTAACCCCTTGTTAAGTCAGGACTCATCAGCACTCAACTCCTTTCATTAGATTTTCTGAAAGAGTTTGAATGTGATGATATTTGACAAGGCAGTAGTTTATAATGTATAAAAGAACATTCATTACCATTATTCAGGCAAATTTTGCTTTTCATACAAAGGAAGACAGACACTTTGTGATTAGTGCTGCAGCTAAATATATCCAAAGTAATAGTGATTAGCTATTTTTTGCTAACATACATTTGCATGTTTTTTATTTTCCTTACTTAATTGTAAAAAAAAAAAAATACTCAGAAAAACTTTGACTGCGCTTTAAATTCTTAGCATGTCTTGAACCTCTTTGCTTGTGTGCAGGTTATTCTGGCAGCACTGGTGGAATGATGTGCTATAGGCAAGAAGCTCAGCAGATACCTGGTCCTGTGCTACAGCAAGGTATAGATCTAAGAACTGCCCAATGCTTGCATATATTTGTGGTTTTAAATTTTAAATATTACAAATTATTGCAATGATTTACCCTGAAACAATCACAAAAAGCAGAGAAATCTTGGTGGAACTTAGTTATCTGACTGAGTAGTTTCATGTGTACTATTTATTTATTTTTTTGTGAGCCATCAAATCTAAAGTGACAGCTATTCACTGTTCTGTGTGTTTCTAAGCTGGTTAGAAGAAAAGTCCTAAATTAAAAGTATAACCAAAGCATCTTTTTGTCTTTCATAGGGCGGGGCCTTCACTCCAGCACCACTCAGATCTCGGGGAAACGACACAGTGAAGAGTCTGGACCCACAACGGGCTCAAAAGTGCAGAGACAGTGCAGTCCTTAAACAGGTCTTATTGTTATTATTATTATTAGTAGTAGTAGTAGTATAATTGTATCTCTTTAGAAATATTAAGACCCCATTAATTTCTTTTTCCAAATAAAATCTGATTATTTTTCTTGTATGTGTTTCAACAGTCTAAACAGGCTGAAGTTCTCAGATGTGGCGTTTTGACCTGGAGCAGCTGTAGCTCACCTGTTACACACATGCATATACATTTATGATGTTGGGTTTTATTTGGGTTGTTTTTCCCAGGAAGGTTGTGAGTATTAGGAGTGCATGATCCTCTCTGTAAGCACGTCCACACATTTTTAATCAATGGGACTTTATGATATTATCACTTGGACTAGACCCCCTGCTGATACCAGCGTCCTGATCATCTTTGGAAAAACGTGGTTCACTGCCACACTATTCTGTCAATGTTGATGAGTGTTAGGACTCTTCTTGGGACAGAAATCTTTCTGTATATAAGAATTTGTTGAATACTCACATACAAACTGTACATATTTGATATTGTATGTGTTTTCTCTATTTCATGTAGTCATAGACCCATTGATATATTTTTGATATTAATAATCATTGTGGATCGACTGTAACCTGTTCTTTTTTGCAGATGTGAACATTAAAGAGCATTTGTAGTCTGTCCATTCAGTACATGGTGAGGCTTCTCTCAGTCTGCTTGCTTCAATGTCTCCCTTACTCTCCTTAATTCTCTCTCTCTCTCTCTCTCTCTCTCTCTCTCTCTCTCTCTCTCTCTCTCTCTCTCTCTCTCTTTCTTTACTCCGTTTCACCTGACTGGTTTCTGTTCCAGCTTTTTTGTCACTCTTTAGTCTCTCATCATCGTTTCTCCTTTCTGTTTGTCTTCCCTCTCTTCTGTCTCCTCATATGGTTGTCATCATTGTACACTAAATTGGGGTGTTATCACTTTGTGCTTCTTGTCCACTCATGTTGTGCTTTTAAATAAAGTGTAAATGTATTGTGGCTTGTCTGTTCTTTTTTGCAAGAAAAGTGCCCTTTCTCAGTTGAATCTCTATCACTGGTGTTAATGGCTGCTGTCATTAATGTTATAAGAAATCTAAGAACGTTTGTAATATTTGCTGTTGAGCCAGGGCTGCCAAGTCCTGGTCCTGGAGATCTACCACCCTGCATAGTGGTAGATCTCACGGTGTTAAGCCTTTTTAAAAGTGTTTTGTTTGACGCACCAAATGGCAGGTTCTAAGCTGACAGTGTCAACACAGCAGTAGAACAATAAAAGTGTTCATGCACTGTAAAGTGACCATTCCAGTCTGACTGGTGAATCGTTTAAATCGAAAGTAACTTGTTCAGGTCATCCCACTGCAGAAGTCTGGAGGAATACAGAGGCTGTGTTTTTGTGTGTTTCAGTGTGTTTTACCTTTTAATCTATTGTACTAGTATGGTACAATACATTGATCCTGTAACTCACAGGATATAGATGAAGATCTGCACCATGAGCTTCATCCTGCTGTGTGTTCTGTACTGCATGGTGAAGGCGGCAAGAGCAGGTAAGGAAGTTCTCAAGCTACAATCCAAGTTGGGTATTTAGCAACCTTGGACTTATGGTTAACTTAAAGGTACTTATTAATACAAAATTAAGTTATTCAGATCTCCATCCATCCATTTTCTAAGCTGTTAACATGCTCATTAACACTCACAGCCGGTGAGTTTGAAGACACTTTCTTGAAATTTACATTTACGGCATTTGGCTGATGCTCTTACCCAGAGCGACTTACAATTTGATTATTTTTACACAGGTAGGCGGAGGTAATGTTAGGAGTCTTGCCCAAGGACTCTTATTGGTATAGTGTAGGGTGTTTGCCAAGGTGGGGATTGAACCCCAGTCTACAGCGTAGAAGGCAGAGATGTTACCCACGACACTATACCAACCACTGAAATGCTTTAATTGTTCAAATTTAGCTTTTCTGTTAAGTAAGAAAAAGATTTTTCAAGTTAAAACAGATTCACTTCTATTTTGGGTGTATTTTGTTCACTCACTTCATTACCATCGAAGAATCTTCAAAATGTTTTGATGGCATTTTTTCCCAAACTTTTGTTGAAAGCATATATTCAAAGTCTTTAACCAACAGGTCATTTAAACAGCTGAAAAGTTGGCTTTATTCCCAAGGTAACACTTTGTCAGCTGTACTTTCGGTTGTGTGTTTTAATGAAAAGGCAAGAACAGCAATGAGATTTGTTTCATATGATCTTTCTACCACAAGCTTCATGTAACATGTTGCTAAATGATCAAAAGAAAAATGATTGCTTATTAAAGATCTTTGGAAGAGTGAAGTGTGCCTCTAGCTTCAGAGAGGTGCTATCTTGTCCTGGTTCCATCTTTGTCTCCCCATCTTTCTTACTGAACTGGACCAGATTAATAGAATATATTCACTGGACAATGATTTTGAAGTAACCGCAGAAGTGTCAGATACACAATGATGCCTTTGAGACTTCCATCATTATATTTTTTAAAATGCTTTCTTTAATCCAATCATTATTTCAAATGAATTGTTTTGTAATGAAACAGCTGTGAAATCTGTATCAGGTTTTAACATTGTGTGTAGTATTGTTTTCATTAATGTTCATTTAATGTTAATATACAATGTTTTTATTGTAGTGACGCTGCAGAGAAAATGTAGTTCGTAAAGGTCAAATAACACTGTAACTTTCTTGTATAATGTCAACAATGAACACTGTCTTACTGATCTTCATACTGAGCATTACACTGCCCGGCCCTCATGTTTCAGCATGGTGTGTTTAGATCACACACTCTGATTTACTGTATGTAACTGAATGCCTTATCTGATTACACAGCTTAACAAGCTACCAGTCTCGTTCTGTTTATGAAATGTGCACTAAGATGGACGTACAAATTTCATGAATGGAGCTGGACCTAGTTTATCCAACCTTTTTACTTTTATTTACACTGTTCTCCAAAAGTATTGTAAAAGCAAGGCCAATTTTGTTTTTTCGTTTTAGGCTGAAGGCATAGGAGACCTTAAATCAAAATTTAAGCTTTTATTTCCTCATATTTACATCAAAATTTGTTCAATAACTTAGAACATGGCACCTTGGGTTGAAACTCACTCTTTGTTCAAGTGAGCAAAAATACTGGACTGACATAGTGAATGTAGCTAATAGGTGTTTCCTCTTGTCCAGATGTGCCCTGATTGATTATTTAAACATTTAAAAGCTCTGAATGTCTACTCTGGGTTTCACCTGTAAAAACTGCTTTTGTTGTTGTAAAAGCATAAACCAACATGTCCAGAGAGCCTATGGGAGAAGACATTTTTAATTTGGCAAAGGCAGAAATTCAGAGCTATTGCACAAACAGTGAGAATATCCAATACAACAATTTGGACTGTCCTGAAAATAAAAGAAACCACTGGTGTACTAACAACCAGACATGAAACATGCTGGCCAAGGAAACAAGCAGAGTCCAGACTGGAATCTGCAAAGAAATACACAAGCCACAAATATTGTGTTTTACAGACTGATGAGACCAAGATTAACCTCTACCAAGGTGATGGGAAGGCCAAAGTATGTCGTAAAAAAGGATACGCTCAGGATTCAAAACATACAAGCTCATCGGTCAAGCATGGTGGAGGAAAGGGCAGTCTTGGGCTTATAAGGCTTCTTCTAGAATGTGCTCGGCTCACTAATCTACTCATGAATCTCTTCACTGTAACTCATGATGGTAGCAGCAGAATGAATTCAGAATTTTTGCAAATTTACAGCAAGCAGCAAGAAAATGACTCAAAACACAGCACCAACACAAAAAAGTGGAAGGTTCTCGACTGGCCAAGTCCATCACAAGACCTTAATCCAATGAAGTATGCATTTCACCTCCTGAAGAGGAGACTCAACAACCAAAAAACAAACAATAACTGTAAGAAGCTGTGATTAACACCTAGAAAAGCATCACAAAAGAAGAATGTAAAAGTTTAGTGATGTCAGTGGGTCACTGGCTTGATTACAAGCAAAGGATATGCGACCATATATCAAGTGTTATTTACTTTAATTTATGTAATATTATTTGTTCTTATATCTTATTCATTTAAAAACTGGGTGCTCTGCCAACTGTTCTCAGTTGTTTAACACATTCAGATATAATTCTCAGGAAATAAAACTTGTGTTGCGTCATATCCGTCCTTTGATCTCAAACTCAAACATCTCCAACGTATAGCAAAAACAAAAGAACTGGCCTTGCTGTTTCCATACTTTCAGAGGAGATTGTATGTCTGTATGTGGTAATGAGTGTATCACAGCTAATCATGTTTATTATGGATTATTATGATCTTGATTATAATAAAGGTCTTTATTTCTCTCTTCAGAGCAGCACACTCTGCAGTATTTGTACACACTGCGCTCAGCACCTGAAGATGAACCAGAGTTTGAAATAACGACAGTGTTTGATGGACTCATCATCTCTCACTGTGAGAGCCCCAGTTTCAGAGATCAGTCCAGACAGGAGTGGATCCATCAGGCTTTCAATGCTGAAGAGTGGAAGAACAGAGACCGATTCTGTGAGGGAGAGTATTATTTCCACAAGACTCTAATAGAGAAGATTCAACAGATAATCAACACAACCAATGGTAAGATTTAGCTGTACTTTGAACTCTCTCCTATGTGGAGGGATACACATGTAGTCCCATCCACAGCAATATCTAGTGCCTTAGAATACTTCCAAGAGATACTCAATACATGACAGCTTCATCATAGTTGATGGTTTGAATAAACTGCTTTGCTTCAGCACAGGGATCTTTATCCTTCAGTTTCATATTAGCATAATTAGATCATTTGACAGATTGCTTGCTAAGTTTGCACTGAGCTGCTTACATTCATAATCACAAACAGTCTGCCGACCGGTTGTGATTGCACTGTGTCAAGAACTGGTGCCTTAAATGTACAATTTAAATACATTGCAAATAACACTGATATGGAGAAATTGGACAAATAAGAACTTTTAAAAATATTATTTTTATTTCTAAATTATGTTCACCATGTTAGTAGAAACCAAAAAATGATCAAACAGAGGAGCTGAAATAATTGGTAAATTGGCACCTTGTTAACAAAATAGTGCATGGACCCCTATGATTGCCTCTCATAAATCTTTTCACTCCTCTGAGCCATGATTTGACCATGTTGTGAGTGGTGGAGTGGACAGACTAAGTAAGTCTGCAAATCAGAATGTTCCCCTTCAAATCCCGGTTAATAACAGTGAGGTACAGTATGTGTGCAGGCATGATATAAACATATATTCCCTTATTTTATGAAGGTTTGATCCAGAGAGAGAGAAGCTGTACTGCAGATGATTCAGAAGTCTCTATGAGTGACAGGTGGGGGGTGAACGCTGAAGATTTTCTGACTTTGGATCCGGTCACTCTGAAATGGCGTTCTGAGTCTTCACTGGCGAGAACAGTACGATCAGAATTTAACCAGAAGAAGTTCATGGCTCCGTCGCTGAAGAGCTTTCTGTCAGAAGAGTGTAAACCAACTGTGATGACGCTGAAGAAGAAGAAAGCAGACTATCTGAAACAAAATCAGAGTGAGTCTTTCTTAATGACTCTTTACTAGAGAAAGGAATGAAATTTGTCATAATGCTTCTGATCAGTTACACCTTTAAATAATGTTTAAATGTTTCTTTACAGGTCCTGATCTGTATGTCTTTGGCAAGTCTTCTCCTGACAGTGACACTGTATCTCTGCGCTGTTATGTCAGTCATAAGTTTTTACCAGGAGTCCGTGTTCGTCTGACTCTGGATGGAGAGGTACTGGATAAAAATGTTGATGTCTCCAGTCCATCTCCAAATATGGACGGCTCACTTCAAATCAGACTTCAGACAGAGACCAGCATGAAACAGCCTGACCGTTATCATTGTATGGTGGACACAGATAATCTGCATGTTTCTATTGGATGGGGTAAGGGCCTTCATTTAGTTAAACTTCTAAAAAAGTTATGTCTTGGTCCAAAATCTTCATGTTACAGTAAGCTTAGCTATTATAGTGAATTTAAAGTAGACCGTTTGTAATCATTGTGTTTTACACACCCTCTTTATGCTAGAATTTAATCACGATCAGCTCTCTTAGCTTTCAAACCCATTTTTTTATGTAAATGATATTATATTTAAGGATGTTGATATAAGTAGGTACATGTGCAGTAGCTGAATTATGGGCCTATTATGCCTTTGTTAATCTTAAGACTTGTACTTAATTCTCATGAAACTAATGCGCATGGACTTAAGCATATGATTTGTCTGATTCTAGATGGCCAGACACTGGACGAAAAGACTCTTCACCAAGAGCAAGTCTCTAAAGAGTTTCACTTGCATTACCTTGTGTTGTTCCTCATCGTTGTTGTAATTACACTACTTGTTGTTGTGGCTGTTAAAGGTGGGATTTTTGCAGGTAAAAAAGGTAAGATTTTTAATGGCAAATTCTGCAGCCAATCAGAACTGTGTGTGTAGAATTGTCTTTTGTTTAACTGGTACCTTGCTGTGGTCCTCTTTTACAGATTACGTAAAAAGGAACAAAAGCATCAATAATGCGGTGCAGGTTTTCTTGTCACTTGTTCAAAGTGAAGAAGAGTGGGAAAGAGAAGCTGAAGCTGATGATGAGTACCACGGGCCCATGAGGTTTATTATAAGAATTCTCAGAAAAACAGAGCTTGTAACCTGAACATCACATGATAAGGAAATCTACATGCGTTTGTTCATGTGTTTACTTGTCCTGGACTGATGTCATACCACTCTTACCAGAGCTGTTGGTGAGGAGCAGGAGAACATAAAGCTTTCATTCATCACTGATTCTGACTTATGTCTTAGCATCACGAAACACAAAGCAGGTTTGTAGCAGGCACTATTTCATCCTTGTGACTGTGGCTTGAAGATCTGATTGGACATTGTAGCTACCCAGTGCTGAGAAGGACAATATTCTCTACTTTACTGTGATGGTCAGGTTATGAAGTTTTGCAGCATCTTTCAGCCTGAAACTGTAAGAGATTTAGTATAAATCATCTGTGCATTTATTTCAAGGCTATGCTATCTTTCCTTTGGCAGGATTTGAGCTAATGTTGTGTAAAGTATAGTAATGTATCTTCACAAAAAACACACTTATTTTAACTGTTCTGCACTTGATTCAAAACTATTATTCATCTAATCCAAATGACTATGTGTAGTTTGTGTGTGTAAAATAATATACTGTGATTTTTTAAAAATGCATTGTATCATTTCATAAAAGAAGCATATATGTTGTTGTACTAATAAAATATCATAAGTACACATTGTAAAGTTGATCAAACTCTTTATTATTTTGCTAACACTTTACTGTGTGTCTAAATGACACATAAATAACATTCAGACAGATAACTTTATTGATCCCAAAGGGAAACTGCAGAGTGAAGTGTTACTGTTATTTTAGTGCAATAAAAACACAACTGATCAATCACATTATATAACAATTGTTCCAAAAGAATGATCAGTAACAGAGAGTTAATGTGAGTGTTAATATCGTCTGGGCAGCTGACTAGACATCAATGGATTTGCATTACTTTTACCTGCACTTTCCTCTGTCCATTTACACTTCACACAGCGCAGGTAATGAATATCATGCTTGATGACCAGCATGTTTATCAGTATAACAGCTAGAGGAAGAACTTAGTTTCATCTCACAGCACCTCGGTTTAGATGTTATCTCTACAGCAGTATGAACAGGCCCAGCTGCCTTTTATGCTGATGAAAACCTCCACAAATTCCATGAAAGACTTCTTGTGCTCTGACACACACACACACACACACACACACACACACACACACAGTACTATTTCTATTCCTGTTGTTGTCACTGTCCAAAAAAAAAAAAAGATAAACCAAAACAGTCATTTTATAGGAGAGGTCAAAAACTTTCTTTACTTTCAATCTAAGTTAATGCAAAAAGTTTTTATTCTAAGCAATTTTGGAGCATTTCTATTGGTCCAATCATCATGAAATTTTCACACAATGTAAAGGGGCAGCTGCTGAGCTCAAATGATGTAAATATGGTATAGTTATGTTCCCTTAAGGATACAACCCCAGGGACAAGAGGGGGTGTGAACCTGCTTTCATCTGTGAAGAGCACAGGGCGCCAGTGGCGAATTTGCCAATCCTGGTGTTCTCTGGCAAATGCCAAGTGTCCTGCACGGTGTTGGGCTGTGAGCACAACCCCCATCTGTGGACGTCGGGCCCTCATACCATCCTCATGGAGTCGGTTTCTAACCGTTTGTGCAGACACATGCACATTTGTGGCCTGCTGGAGGTCATTTTGCAGGGCTCTGGCAGTGCTCCTCCTGTTCCTCCTTGCACAAAAGCGGCGGTAGCGGTCCTGCTGCTGGGTTGGTGTCCTCCTACGGCCTCCTCCACATCTTCTGGTGTACTGGCCTGTCTCCTGGTAGCGCCTCCAGTCTCTGGACACTACGCTGACAGACACAGCAAACCTTCTTGCCACAGCTCGCATTGATGTGCCATCCTGGATGAGCTGCACTACCTGAGCCACTTGTGTGGGTTGTAGAGTCCGTCTCATGCTACCATGCACCAACATTCAAAAGTGACCAAAACATCAGCCAGAAAGCATCGGTACTGAGAAGTGGTCTGTGGTCCCCACCTGCAGAACCACTCCTTTATTGCGTGTGTCTTGCTAATTGCCAATAATTTCCACCTGTTGTCTATTCCATTTGCAAAACAGCATGTGAAATTAATTGTCAATCAGTGTTGCTTCCTAAGTGGACAGTTTGATAGTTTGATTTCACAGAAGTTTGATTTACTTGGAGTTATATTGTGTTGTTTAAGTGTTCCCTTTATTTTTTGAGCGGTGTATATAGAACCTTTTTATTCTATAGAGCTCTCAAAATGGTTCTTCTTCTTATTGTTACAGGTTACATAGAACCATCTACAGCATGTTCTCCATCACAAACAACCATTCAATGATGCAAAGAGCCTTTTAATCATGCAAAGGTATCTTTGAGTGTACATGACTCTACACAGTGCCATTTTTTTACTAAAGAACTCTTGAACAAGCAGAGTTTTTAACAATATAGGAAAACCTTTTATTCATATAGAACCATTACATGCAAGTTCCTGAAGCTTTTTTCACTTGATTGTCCTATTTAGAAAACGGTCATTTACTGAAAGCCTCTTTAAGGAAACCAAAGTGGTTCTTTTATTAATTGTATGTTCCCTAAGCCAGTCCATTGTCCAGCACAGGTAATAAAATGGTCCATTGTACAATACTTGAGTAAATAATATGGTTAATTGCATTGATGTGTGCATATATCACACACACACACACACACACACACACTCTCACACACACACACACACACACACACACACACACACATATATATATATATATATATATATGTGTGTGTGTGTGTGTGTGTGTGTGTATATATATAAATGATTTATTTATTTATATATTTTTTACTGATATGCAGGCTGATATTTAGTGAAGTGTGAGCACTAGAACTGGGGCTGGTTAATTTTGGCTCTTGTCATTCAGCAGGAACCCAGTGCTCCTATTGATAGATGCAGCTGTCCCTTCCTGCTAGGGTCCAATCAGAGGTCTGATTTAAATACAACCACCACCTGCCACTCACAAATTACATACCAGTACAGACCGGGTCTGAGGGAATCTCTCCAGATAAGAAGTGGCTATTCATGTATCACCACAAAGATATTCTATCACTTAACTGTAAAGAATATGAAAATATAATATGTTTAAAAAACACTGCATTGCAACTGGTACAAAACAAAATTCTACAACGAGCAAGTACAACCATCAGCATCATCTCCTGACACAACTGTTTTAATATACTAATTGCAGTCTATATAATTCCTCATAGCAGGAGTGCAGAAATACAAGGTGTGTGATTTAAAAGGTCAGTCATCTGGCCATGTAGTTTGCCAGCCCAACCCACAATCTCTTCATTCACACTGGCAAATACATGCCTACCATGGATCTCAGGAGCCATTTAACTGTCCTCACTCCACACACGGCCTTTCCACAGCTCATTACAGTAGTTTACAGAAGCAACTCAACCTTTTCTTTTAAAGATCAATGTTAAACAATGACAGATTGATGCTTGACATGGTCTTAGCTATGTGAACAGGCCTTAATGTCCAATGCTTAGCATTTGCTGATTATGTTAACAGTTCAAACACTGCTCGATCAGTTCAACAGTTGACATTACTGTTTTCATTAAAATAAAAGTAATTTATTGAAGATACATAAACAAAAATATTATGACGTCACTGTTCTATGAATTTCAGCAGCTTAGAAAGAAGCTGTAAGAAAAGAAATGCCAGATGTCCAGAATGAGGAACAGCTAGGAGAATATCAAGACTGAAGTTCCAATAAAATTCAGAATGCCTTGTTTTTGAAAAGTGATCATATATTTAGACAGATAGCCTATTATATATAATATACTGTAAAGAGGACAATTACAGCATATTATTTATGATTTAATAACATCATGATACTGTAGCTTATTGTTGTACATGGGTACTGTAGCTTATTGTTTCACATAGAGAACGTCTGGGTGTTTTGGAAAGTTCTTGCTGGCAGACACAGCTGAGGGAATTTTTAGTACACAAGCAGGACTTGTTTGGATATGAAGTGGCCCACCTGCCTTCTTTTGTCACAGAGGGTCTGCTCCCTGTCTGATATAACAGCTTCAAGAATCATTCAGCATCTCAAGTGTCAGACGGTGCTGGTCTTTTGTATTTGTGTTGTGAGGCTGGTATTATTTCCTAAAGTTCACACAGCCCTTGAAGGAATGTGCTCTGATCTTTTATAGACGGCTGTCTCACACAGCAGAATGTTTTAATTGTATTCCCCACCATTATATATATAACTCGATCTGCTACATACAGGAGAGGTTGAGGTTTCTTCCAAAAACACCACATGAGTTTGTTTATTTAGAAGCAAAACTGTAAGATTTGTACTGCAGTGTTAACGAATTCATGGCGTAATTTGATTGATCAGTAAGGCATAGACATTTCATAAGGGAATTCAATGTTCTTCACATCAAAGCAAAAGGAACATCAAAAGGAAAAATAAAGACAAAGTGCTCACAAGTGAAAACATTAAGTTCTGTTCATTATAATTTGAATTGAATATGCCTTACATTTTGGCCATGCATTTGTCAATGTAAAGAAAATTGTGGAAAAGAGTGAGACGTGCAGACATGAGTCTGCAGAATGTTAATCAAAGGTATATGTAGCTCATTAAATAATCAATAAGTTTGTAGCAAATGTATGGCTCAATTATTTCTCTAATTAAGCCACTGCACAATATCATTTGAGAGAGTTTATTTAGTTTTTTCATGCAGTGTTATATTTGACTGTGTAGGTGAATTTTAAATGTATTATGCCAAATGTGATTAAAACTCAAAGTATTTTTCATTAACAGGGAATTAGAACGTGCCTAATTTAAACAAGCGTGGACCTCTTTCTTAGCACAAGGATGTGCATCTGCTTTGTGTGTCTGAAAAAAGGCACTCTTGGAATCCCTACAAAGATCTCGGGGGAAGGGACACCAGGGGTCAGGGTCTGGATCCTAGAGGCGCTGAAAAAGGCCCAGAGAAGAAAATAGATCCCTGTGCATCTGTCCTAAAACCTCCCTCCACAGGGCAAGGACTGAGCAATTTCACACAGCCGTGGTCACATGGGTAAGAGGACACTATAAAAACATGTACAACTGCCCACTCTCTTCAGCCTCCTGATCTCCAGCTAGTAGTAAAGAGAGGCTGCTCCTCAACCTCCATTCATTCTCATTCTCAAAGACCAGGCACACCACCAGCACAATGTCTGACACCGAAGAGATTGTGGAGGAGTACGAGGAGGAGGAGGAAGAGGATGATGAAGAGGTTGAAGAGGAGGAGAATGTAGAGGAGGCCCCCCAGGTTGAGGAGGCAGATGAACAAGAGGAGGCTGAAGAAGCAGAAATAGAAGCAGAAGATTCTAAGCCCAAGCCCAAGTTGTACGTTCCGAACATGGCGCCGCCCAAACTGCCTGACGGCGAGAAGGTGGACTTTGACGACCTTCACCGCAAACGTGTGGAGAAGGACTACAACGAGCTGCAGAGTCTCATCCAGCAGCACTTCAGCAACAGGCAGAAGGAGGAAGATGACTTGGTGTCTTTGAAACAACGAATTGAGCGGCGGCGTGCAGACCGTGCTGAGCAACAACGCGTCCGGGCAGAGCAAGAGAGGGAGAGGCAGACCCGGCAGGCTGAGGAAAAAGCCCGACGTGAGGAGGAGGCCGCCAAACTGCGGGCTGAGGAAGACGCCAAGAAGAAGAAGCTCCTCAACAACAAGTCATATGGTGGCTACTTACAGAAGGTTGACCAGAAGAAGGGCAAGAAACTCACAGAACGTGAGAAGAAGACCAAGGCCCTCATGGAACGCCGCAAGCCGCTCAACATCGACCACCTGAACCAGGACAAGCTGGCTGAGAAGGCCCGTGACCTCTGGCAGTGGCTGCAGCAGCTTCACGCTGAAAAGTTTGATCTGGCCGAGAAACTCAAAAGGCAGAAGTACGACATCAACGTGCTACGCAACCGTGTCAATGACCATCAGAGGTACTCCAAAACAACCAAGACGACCAGGAAGAACTGGAAGTAAATGCTATAGGTTAACAAGTGGGATGGCAGCACATATAGAATGAGGTGGCGTAGAGTTTTATAACAGCACTGTTTACCTTCATTCACCTAACTTTGAAGGAACTCATCTTGACTTCCATGGAATTCTGTTGAGAAGAAGAACCCTGTCCAATTCAGTACTCTTCTCACTGATCCTGGGTTCAAAGTGTCTTCAGAGTGCATTACATGAGTAATGGTTAGCTGTCGTGTTTTGTTAAGTTTGTGTTTAGATTATTTTACGAAGCTCCAGTAGATAATGACTTGCAGTAATTGCAATGTTATTCAATGAGCATTTCATTTATACTCATATGGTGGAATGTGAGGCAAGCTTGTGTTAACTGATCACACTCGACAGCTCATTTCAAACTGAATGTTAATATGTACAAGCTTGGACCACTGTTTAGATATACCTTTACCAACACTTCATATCTAATAAAAAGATACATATAAGTTGGATTATGTGTGTTTGTCTTCTTGCTCATAGGATATGGAGAATAATTTTGCAGGCTAATGGCAGGTGCCCATAGTGCATTTAATATAATCGATAAAACACTCTTACACCTAGGACAACTGGACAAGACAGTAATCAAAATAACAAATGTAGCCAAAATGGGGTATCCAATGCCTGACTGCATGTCTCTGGACTGTGGAAGGAAACTGGAGAACCTGGAGGAAACCCACGCAGACACGGGGAGAACATGCAAACTCCACACAGAGAGAACGAATGAGGTGCCCATATCATGGCAAAATTTCTGTATAAAGAAGGCAAACATCAAAAGTAAATTTCTAAGAGCAATGCAAAGCCTGGTGGACCACCAGCAAATGAACAGCACTTATTAAAGCTCCAGTCAAGCTTCATTCTTACTTCAGATCTCAAAAAGAATATATATATACCACCCAGCTCAATGCTCAGCTTAACACTGTGGGTCTGAAAGGATGTGCAGTTGTCAAGAAGTTTTTACTGAGAAAAGGTAGTAGTCAAAAAGAAACTTGAATAATGAGAAAATGAAAATGCAACCAACTTCTAAGACTGAACTTGGAGGGGTGGAAAAATATCTTTGCAAACTTCTTGAAAACAATTGAAAGCAGGTCTCCTGGAAGCTATAATAGAGG
This sequence comes from Pygocentrus nattereri, assembly GCF_015220715.1. Classification (NCBI taxonomy): domain Eukaryota; kingdom Metazoa; phylum Chordata; class Actinopteri; order Characiformes; family Serrasalmidae; genus Pygocentrus; species Pygocentrus nattereri. The sequence goes on from NC_051211.1 coordinate 44,716,084, forward strand.
CACAGACAATGAATAATGGAAAACTTGATATTATTTTTAGTTGTGGAAGCTTCTGTGTAATAATTTGTATTTAACGGCTATTTGTCTGGAACTTAATTACATGAAGGGTGATGACTTCTGTGCAGTCCTGCATATCCTTACATAAGAACTGTTATTTGCTAGCCAAAATGTTGGAATGAAAGCCTCAAGCTGAAATGTCTGTAGGTGTGATAAAAATGCAGCTTTTATTGGGTTGAAGTGGGGATGATGGACCTCTGATGTCTCAAAACATCCTGATGGCAGCTTTAACTTCTAGTTCTGTGCCATCTAGTGGACACTTCACATATGTGCATGTCACTGCAATGTAGTATGGCACCAAGTGTGATTTGGTAGACGCTTCTGTCACTGTGATAGAATTTTAACCAGATGGCTAAATGGCTGAAATCAAAAACTATACAAATAAAAACAAGCTTATGCAGAGTCAAAGTATCTGAATAGCTTATAAAAGCCTACCAGCATCAGAAAGTGCTATTTGTAGTACTGCCTTCATGACCTGTGTTTAAATGGACATCATGGAATATGTCACTCTCCTGCAGCTCCTCACTCCACAGTTTCTTAGGCACAGATGTAAACATGTCATAGTTGCCCAAAAGGTTAATGAAGCTTGAATGGAGAAAGTGGAACAAATATTTACCCTCTTTCTGCAGCTGAATGGAAATCAACTTTTTAATTACTCTTGAATTAATGTAACAACATAAAATATTTTCCACATCCATATGCAGTTTTAGTGCCATTTTAAATGCCACATATATATATATATATATATATATATATATATATATATATATATATATATATATATATATATATATATACACACACACATACACACACACAGTGGTGCTTGAAAGTTTGTGAACCCTTTAGAATTTTGTATATTTCTGCATAAATATGACCTAAAACATCATCAGATTGTCACAGAAGTCCTAAAAGCATATAAAGAGAACCCAGTTAAACGAATGACACAAAAATCTTTAAAGAAAATACATACATTATATATATATATATATAATATTTATATTTTAGTGCCATTTTAAATGCCATATATATATATATATGGCATTTAAAATGGCACTAAAACTGCATATGGATGTGCCTCTGTGAGGACGAGTTCTAAACAGCTACTGAAATGAAAAAATTAATTTCATAAATTTAATCCACATCCCATTACTGCCAGTGTGGTAAAGACATTAGAAATTGCAGTCACTTTAAAAGCTATCAACAGATACAAATTAGTGTTGGAAGTGTGGGAGATGATTTTCTATTTGCATTGACAAAAGTATGGTTCATAAAATCAGCTCTAGATTTTACATGAAGGAGAGACCTATAGCTTTTGTAAAACCTTTTCAAAACAGCTGAAGAACTAATTCACAAGACAGTTACTGATATGAGTTCAGTTTATTTTTCCACAAATAAAACATGGATGACAACATTCTCAAAGCAAAAACTGCTGTGTATTTCCACTAAATGGAAATATCCAATAGCAGCAATCCCTTTTGGAACTTAAGGCATCCTTCAAGAAATAGTTTACTGTGAGTTTAACTGTACCATCAACATAAAACACATGCAAAAACGGCTCCTCAATATTTTTCTCTAAAAGAGAAATGCACAGTTTAAACATTGGCTTTGAAAGTATTGAAGTCAACACTTAATTTCTGTAACAGTGTTATATTTTTAAGCATGTTTTGTTGACCTCGTATTTGTAGCATTTTGGCAGATTTAACAAGAGAACAGTAAGAAAAGTTACAGTGAAAAATGGCAGTAACTCTCATAAGTTTTGACCTGTTATTAATTATTGAACATTAAAATCCCTATCTTTTAGGATGTACCATTAACATATAAGCTCTGAAATTGTGAATGCTCCTTGGAGGAACCTTATTTTCTCCAATCCAAGTTGTGGTAATTATGACCTTTTATAGATCCCTGTTATTGTTTTTGGAGCATTTTGGGGTAGGACGTTCCTATAGCACGCCCATAGCGGCACACCACAATCTCTAGCACATACTTGTCCACCTTCACCACAGTCTTGGTAACACGCTCATTATTCATGAGGAAGGCGATGGTGAAGAGTGCCACCTCAAACTCAGGGCTGACACCGATGAAGGAGCTGCCCAGCGGCTTCACCAAACCCTTCCAGCTGAACTGCAGGTTCACAACGTGGTCATCCGCAGTTGGCTGAAAGGACCAAACACATACGTGCCAATATAATCTGCCGTCATTAAAAGTAAATAAGTAAATAAGAAATAAATACTGACATCAAAAATAAAACATCAGATAGAACCAACCTTCAGTTTATGTAACACAATGATGTACCTTCAGTAGTTACACTGAATTTTGCTCTATTCTTGGTATTAACATTTCTAGGTACAATTCTGTTCCAGAAATGTTGGGACAGTATGTAAAATGCAAATGAAATTCACTATTTAAACAGTACAAAGACAAGATATTGAATATTTCACCTTATTTACATCATTGTCTTTTGTCAATATACACTCATTCTGAAACTGATACCTGTAACACATTCCAAAAAAGTTAGGACAAGGGGCAACTTGAGACTAAGAACATTATGAAATGTTCTGAAAAACATTAAACAGGTTGTGCAATCATTCTTGGATATAAAAGGACCATCCAGGAAGGGCGTAGTGCTTTATGAGGAAGAAGGCACCAAGGCTTGGCAAAAATGCACCAGCAAATAGTCCACTATTTTATGAATACCACTCCTTATCAAGCGTTTGCAAGGATTTTAGGCATTTCTCCCTCTATGGTACATACTAATATCAAAAGGGCAAGGCTGAAACCATGAGTGAAAGACCTCTGATCCCTCAAACAGCACAGGATTAAAATCCCAGTTTCTCCTGGCATATTAGCACCAGCCTGTTATAGTATAAGAAACTGCTAAATCGGCTATCGGGGGCTACATCTCCATGCCATTGAGACTTTTTCTTGAAATATTACAACTTTTTTCTGGAAATATTATGACTTTATTCTGGAAGTCTATTATTTTTTATTAACAGTGGCCGTCAAATGCCATCATAGAATCTAGACTGTTACCAGTGTAAAGTTTAAAAGCCAGGGATTGTCATGATATGGGGAAGCATTAGTGCTCATGGCATGGGTTTCTTGGACATCTGTGAAGGCACCATTAACTACAAAAAAAAAATACACATTTTGGAGTGACACATGCTACTTGCTGTTTTGCCTTTTTAGGGACGTCCATGCTTATTTCAAAATAACACCAAGCGACATTCCAAAGGTTAAAATAGCATAGCTGCATAATCAGAACAAGTGGGTGCTAGGGTAAAGCTACTGTAAAGCTGAGCAACTTTTATAATGGAAGAATGGCAAAACATTCCCTTTTAAAATTGGTCAATTGATGTCTTTAGCGCCCAAATCATTATTAAGTCCTGTTAAAAGGAAACGTGATGTAGCACAACGTTTCTCAACTTTTTTGCCATGTGATACACGCATTAAATTTGGAATGAGCGTATGTTTTAACCAATAATATTCATAAGATAAAACATTAAATATTGTGTTTTTCTACTTTTTTTAATATAGTCTAAGTTAAACAGAATTGAGGTTTGTGTATACTGCATTGCATTAAGATAGACTGATTTTAAAAATCTGCTGAAGGGGGTGGCCAGTGTATTTACCACTGATTGAACATCAGAATCTACTTGTATTACTTATAAACATACCTTGTCTTTATCTCCTCCCTTGTAGCCCTTGTAGTCCACATAGTTCAGCTTCTCCTGCAGGTAAAACTGGACCCAGTTATGAAGGCCCATGATCTCTTTATTGTATTTGGTCTCACCAACAAACACATGCTCAAATCCACATGAGTCTTCACTAAATAGAGAGAAAACAGTGCAGCCAAAATGAACTCATCACCTTCACATAATCACAAATACTCAGTACATTAATTAAACTGTATGAATGAGATTCCACTTCATGACTTGGTGCACATTCTCCAAATCCTTGCATATTAATTGTTATTTATCAGATGCTGAAATTAAAGCCTCAATCAGGAACGAAAGTAGCAAAGACCTTAAAGTAGAAATCCTCCTCTAGATAATGACTTAAATAAGTGTAAACATTTCTACTAAAGTCCTTTTTTCTGGCAGTGAAAATCTATTTGAACAAAATGAAAATGTCAATATGATGAACAGGCGATGTCCCAGAAATTCCTGATTGTGGCTTTAAATTTTAGTTTAACTAGTGGCTACCATGGGAACCCAGAAAACTGCTAAGTATGCCCAAAAGTATCCATCCATCCCTCCTAATAGATGAATTCAGATACTTTAAGGAGCACCCATTGCTAATACATGTGTTTTTCCATTCTTGTTAAAACTTTGTCTTTTCTGGAATTCTATGAAGCTGCTTTGTGACAACAACAGTTGTAAAAAGTGCTATACAAATAAATTTGATTTGATTTGATAATACATGTGTTCAATTGTGCACACACAGCTTGTATAACCTCCATAGCCAAGAGAATGGGACGCTCTGGAGCAGCTGCACATCACCACCATGACCAATGCCAAAATATCAGCTAGTACGGTATAAAGTCCCTTAGCATTGGGCTGTGGAGCAGTGAAAATGTGTTCTCTGGAGTAAATCATCAGTTGTGTTTGGGGTAAGCTGGAGCGGTGCGACCCAGAACTAATCATCCAGCATCAGTACATGTAAGATCTCGCTAATGCTCGACTCCTAACAGCAGTAACCCAACATTTAGTATAACGCCTTCCCAGTAGAGAACAGGCAGCTGCTGCAGCAAAGAGGGAAAAACTCTCCATTAATACCCTTGATTTCAGAAGAAATGCTTTATAAGCAAGTGTCTACAAACATTTGGACATACAATGCAAGTATGACACTCTTGTGTTATGTATTTTGGTAAACTCACCCCCCACTTCTGTCTCTGTTATAGAGCTTGAACCAGATGTCAAAGAGCTGCTTTTTAAACTGAGCAATGTCAGACTTGGCTTGTCCTTTACTGACTAAATACTTGTGGGTACGCTGAAAGATAAAAGCATGGTGTTAACCACTCAACAGACAAGATAATGTACCAAAGTCAGAAAGTGTGGTCGGAGGGTTACCTTCATGACCTCTGTCTTTAGAATAGCATCAAGGAAGAGGTCATTCTCCTCCAGCTCCTCACTTGTCACCTTCTCAGCCACACCTGTGGACATCTCATAGTTGTCCAAAAGGTTTATGAAGCCTGAGGAAAGACAATGGAACAGATATAAAAATGCACAACTTTCAAGACAAAATGGAATTGCTGGTAAAATAGTAATATTCTGTATGAAAGACACTGAAAATCGTACAGTCTATTAATATCCTTTTCAAACTGACAGTGAATGTAATTATAAAAACAACTAACTATGAGAACGTCATAGTTTGGAGAAATACAACACTTACAAGCAAAAGTGGCAATACTTTTGAGCTTGTCCTCATTGACATAAGAGAACAGAGGAGTGTTTGCTTTGTCTCTTGCATTATTACTGCCCTGGGCCACAAAATCAGCTTTGCCCTGAGAACCAAAGGAAATTACATTTTTCATGTAATCAGTTCAGCTTATATTAAACGCATTACCACAAATTAAAAAGACCTTTGCTAATATTAACTAAGATTGATTAAGATTGTGCCATTTTGCAGTCTTTATCAGCTTCTAACACTGTTAGTGAGACACAGAAAGTCAAACAGTAAGAGGTTTATCATCTCGTCTTAAGATATATTTGTGCTGAATCTTACCTGTAGGTTGATAGTGTAATCTCTGCCAGGCTTCAAGCGGTTCACATCCAGCTTCCACAACTCATTCAGGACTGCTGAGAGTTCCTGATCAACAGCAGGACTACAAGGATTCAAATATAGAACTAAACTTTAACCGTACTTTGATTCAGGAAACATAAGGGAATTGTACAACAATATAGTGGTATCCTTATATATTTATGACATGATATAGTATGCTCTGACATGCCTGCTTTTAGCCTGTTGCTTTTAATTTCCCAAAGTCCACTGTTTTTTTCTATTTATTTCTGCCTAATTTTATCGCTGACGTGCAAACAAAGTCACACAGAGTGGTTTAATTTCAAATTGTGCAATGCAGTAAACCTTATTACCAACACTGTGAATAGAAACCAGGGGTCGCAATGTCTACATGCAAATATAGCCATTTTATTTACTGCCCAAAATGACTAATGAACCTATACATGCCTTCTGAGTTTTTATGTATAATATTAACGGTAATATACAACCTAAAATTTGTGAATGTGGAAAAAAAGTTTCCTCTATTTAAAGTTTTTTTCTGTTTACTATTATTACTTACAATACCTTGCATGTACAGTTCTTCCCCAAATGGTGTTTGATCCCTTAAATGGCCTCAAACATTTTATTACACACATGTATAACCTAAGAATAGTTCGGCCAGTTTGTACTGAGGTCCTTGTAGTTAGTGAATAATAAGACTTAGTACATAACAAAGCCGGGATTTTAAGGGGTTAAAAAGTTCATGTTAAGCCAAAAGATTGTCTCAGAACTATCATATAATAAAGCTTCAAGAATCAAAGTATTTGTAGTCATGTCATGTAAAAGCTTTCTGTGTGGTACTACTTTTTGAGGCATCTGGTGTAGACATCTGGTTTCTATCACACTCTTTCTCTAATATGGCACATTTCACAACAGACCACTCCGTTCAATTTAAGCAGACATTTAAAAAAATAAAATAAAACAAATATGTTAAAATGCTAGAATTCCCCTTTAACCACCAAAACATTAGTAAAACATCAGTTCTGAGAGTTTAATACAGCAGAAAAACAATAAAAAAAAAAAGAACATGAGGCACCAGAATAGATACTGAATACAACATAATGTGGCCAAAAGTATTCAGACACCTGTTCTGTTTAGTGAATTCTGTTCCTTTAACTCATAGCTGACACAGTTGTGCTTATAAAAAGACAATCCAGAATCAACAAACACTGGTACCTGATCTCACTAATACTTAGGCTGAATGCAGTGTTCCAAATGTTCTAACATTTGGGCTGGAAGTGCAGCAAAACAGGAGAAACTCCCCTGATTAAGTAAAGTATAAAAGGCATCTACAAACTTTTGGACATATAATGTACCACCAGAACACACTGGCCTGCTGAGCATGCTTATAAAGAATAATGCACCGAGAAACGAAGCTCATATTCAGACAACACATCTTTGTGTTCTCAGCCTCTCAGTAGCCTCATTATGTCACTGCCTGAGGCCTTTAGTCTGTATGAAAAGACTCCACCTAAGCTGCTCTCTGGTTAACAGTTTATTTAAGCAGTTTCCTCTCGTTCCTTCAGCAAACGCATCACAGCCGGTTTTACTGTTAAACATGAGACATACTGAACTCACAGTAAACAGCCGGTTCAACATGAAACTGACAACTGACACAGAATTGGTCCTTATTTTGGGGACATCATTCGTGAGGTTATTTGAAGCAAATCAATTTAGTTTCGACATAGCAAAGACAGGTGTATCCCTTGACGTGTGAATCATGTTAAATAAAGTTGTTTTCGCCTCTGAAGCTGCAATAGCGTCGAGTTAACCGCGGGTGCCATATTCAACAAGCCTGACAGGAAGACAAACCGCTACAGAGCCAGGCACCCTTAACAGAAACTGAAAGATATCAGAGCTAATCCAGTTCTATGAGCGGGAGCTTCTTCGGCACAGTTTGTTCGTATCTCTTAACGACAGTTCTTAACAACATGTACCGCTAAAAACTATATTAAATGGCGTGTTTATCGTCGTGTTCATTTTCCTCAGGTACACGCGGAAGGGCGTCGCAGCGACCGCGGTGTCTCAGTGAGCTCTACTACGAAACTAGATATAACGGTGTGAATGAACCCGAGCATGTTTCTCACCCTTTAGCCATTCTTACAGGTTCCTCCTCTTCCCTGAGCACTCTTTACACACTGTTCTCCTCACGACTCGATCAGCTCTGTGTGAGAGCCTAATACTCCTGTAAATTTCACCTGTAACTGTAACTCCACTCTCAGGAGCACCCACAAGAGGAGGGGGCGAGACTTTAGTTTAGCCAAATGAAGTCAAACTGTCCAATAGGATGAGAGCAGAGGCATTCTTAGTAGTCAATCCTCAGCTTTTGGCTCGAGTTATCTGGTTTAACTTTCAGTTAGCTTGATAAAAACAAGCCCGCCCAGTAGCCCTGCTGGGGGAAAACAAAAAACATGTAAACCGTTAAGTGTTTCTGTTGGTTGCTGGTGGTTTTGTAATGTGTTTTGCCTTTCCTTAGTGGGCTGGTTTCACAATGTAAAGCAGCGCTCACCAACCCTAGTCCTTTAGACTAGCCCTTCTGCTGAGGCTAGTTTCAACCACAATCTGCCACACCTGTCCACCTTCAGAGGTCCCTGATTCTCTGGTTCAGATGCAGTGTTAGGAACTAAACTCCTCAGGAAAACAGATCTCCAGAAGAGGGGTGGTGATCACTGATGTAAAGCATCCTAATGATTCAACAGGTGACCACCTGACTGATGGTTTTCTAAGAGAATCTAAAGGCAATGTACAGGAAAATAGTGGTTCTGATGGTCTTTTTTTTAGCAAAAAGAAAACATGCCCCGCCTTCAAGTCAGCCTATGAAAGCTTCCTATTTATTTTACAGTTGTATGCAAAAGTTTTGGAGTTTAATGTACTGGGAAAAATAAAACAAAATGTAAAATATGCTATAGCTTTTTTGCACTGGTCACATTTTAAACTTCATTTGTTCATCAACATGTTAAAATCAGCAAATAAACAGTAGTTGTGCATTAAAATAAGTCTCTGTAGATGATGTGTTAACTTCATTGCACTTAGAAAATCAACAAAATGCATGCATATATAGAAATACATTGAATAATAGATACAGATTCATTGAGGAAAACAAGAAATACTTTCAGAAATAAGGAAATACATATTTTAAAAGATGAACCAGTAAGTCATATGGAGGTGGAACACTAAGTCACCCTGTCAGTTCCTCAGTCCAGCTGGAAAGTCTTGTTGAGCATGCCTTAGATATCAGATAAGAATATCTGGTGATGGCAAAACAAAGCTTTCTAAAGTGGTGACGTTTGACTGAGGGTTATTTTAAAGGTTTAAGGCAAGATTTTAGTAATACAAGCACATTTTCTGTATTTATAATATTTTCTACTATAAGATTTTCTAATATTCCATACTTTTGGCCATAATGTTTTAGAGGCGTTCATGCAAAATTTGAACTACAGTTACAATGATTTGTATATCCAAACTTTAATGAACGGGTGACCATTTTCATTTGGGCTAATAACCTTAAAGAAATCTGAGTCTTTGATTAGCTTCTTAATTAGTAGATGTTTTAGTACATTTTAAGAGACTCCAAAGTACTCACATACGAGTAATGGAAATCAGTGTATTGCTAATAATCACAGATATATATCATCACAACATACTAATCCCGCAGTGTACCAATGTCACTGACAGAAAGCTTTTAATACATTTAATAAAAGTAATTTTAAAAATAAATTATGCAACTTTGAATGTGGCTCAGATTTTAGATCTGTTTTGTAATATTCAGCAACAGGTAATAAGCTGCTATACTACATTATAATATAATGAAACCTAATAATTGCACATTTTTAAAAAGTCCACTAAAGTACTGTTAAATAGTGAAGTATGTCTTTATGTATGTGTTTAATTCTAGTTTAATTCTAATTTGAAGTGTACCTAGTTTATCAACAGTTTAGACAGGGGGGTCTCATGCTTGTTTTGACAGACTAATCAAGATTAGTGCACTAAACCCCTGAAGTTTAGCGGAACCTAAGTTAAACTAAGACTAAACTCCTGCTAAGCTAAGGACAGAACAATAGCCCTGATATGTTCTTGGTCTGTATGGCTATTTAACTGTTTATATGCTGGCAGGTCAGCATGTAAACTGGTCAGCTGAAGTAGAGGCTACACCTGCAGTATGAATGTTATGTTTAACCGCTGTAAACACAATGTAACATTCAAGAACTACCAGAAATACCACCACTGACCCAGAGGTCTCTACTTGCAGCTGAATGAACTGGTTTTGAATATTGTTAAATATAAGAAGAATATGAGAAGAATCAGCAAGTTGATGTTGTGTGGTACATTAACACAGTATATGAAATAATGGCTATACAATCTGAATCTGAAGCAATGAACAAAACTGTAATGCTTTGCAGTTAGATAGCATCACTGTCCATGAAAAATCTTTTTTTTCTGTTTCTGTATTCTTCTGTATCATTTGAACACCATGACGCAGCTGTGATTCATGGCGAATGGACTAACAGAAATGGTCCAAAATTACTTTGAAAATGATTTCAATACATTGACTTACATAAGAGGGTGAGATGTTCGGTCATCTGGGAGGGACTCGGAGTAGAGCCGCTGCTTCTTCACATCGAGAGGAGTCAGCTGAGGTGGTTCGGGCACCTGGTTAGGATGCCTCCTGGACGCCTCCCTCGGGAGGTGTCACAGGCAAGTCCACCTGGGAGGAGACCCTGGGGAAGACCCAGGACACGCTGGCGTGACTATATCGCCCAGCTGGCCTGGGAGCGCCTCGGAATCCCCCTTGGAGAGCTAGTGGAAGTGGCTGGGGAAAGGGAGGTCTGGGCCTCATTGCTTAGGATGCTGCCCCCGCGACCCGAACCCCGGAGAAGCGGAAGATAATGGATGGATGGATGGGGTGGACTTACATTAGATGTAAATAACATTTTTTGCCCCATTTGGATATATATATAAAACTTTGATATGATGTGTGGTGAATGTAGCTCAGCCAATCAGCATGACTTAGCTTTTTTAACACTACTTGTGAATTTAATTAGCTGATAAGCCTTTTAAATGAGCTAATAAGCTTTGTTAATTGGGTAATTGAAACTAAAACCCTGCAGGACCTCCTGATTTATTAGGAACCATAAATCTAGATGTGCAGAGACTTTGGGACATTTTCAGTTTTAGCCCATCCACTTAACAGCTTTCACCCTCTCCACAGTTCTCATCCACGTAGGTGGCCCTGGCTCTTTTTTTGTTCTGTACCATTAGCTAAAGCTAACAGTCAAAGCAGATGTGATATTAAGAGTGATTGTTTATTGACTGGAGAACTGGAGCAGATTGGAGAAGAGGAATTTTCATGAAACAGCGAATACTCCAGATAGTCAGGCAACTTGGTCAGCTTAAGGACTTTAGCCCAAGAATATAAATGTTTGAAAACATTTGTTCAACGCTGCTGGAGATGGAGATCTCACAGTGCTGTTCTTTCTTTAAAATAGACCTGAAAAAAATAGAGCAAATTATCGCTTTTGGCTGTTACCAATTTTTAGGGAGATGTATTAATGGCATTTAAAAGCCTGTGTACATTTAATTCATTATTGTCTATCAAGAAATGCATATATTTATAAAGTGCTTTAGAAATTTACAAATGAAGAAGTTTGAGTTTTTTTCTCTAACCACATAAAAACTGCACTTTTTATTGCATTATTAATTTAAATGTCATTTCATTGCCAAGTTTAGACTTCTGGTAATATTAAATGAAATGTGTTAAGATTATGTTACCCAAAACAACTGAATAACAGGGTTGAACCCTGGGTACCAGGATGAAGTGAGTAATGGTGTTGAATTTAGCCTAAAATAAGCAGCATTTAGGGGTGGTTAGCTTGACAAGGTGCACATGCTACGTGCAAATTACTAGTAAACATACAGTTACTACATGCATTAAAAAGAATCTTATAAAGGCTCTTGGGTTGCTTTTGCTTTATGTTTTGGGTCATCCATCTGTACTGTGAAGCCCTCTCCTATCAGTTTTGCAACATTTGACTGACTCTGAGCGGAAAGTATAACTCTGTACTTCTATCAGCAATCACATAGTCAATGAACACCAGTGACCCAGTTTCACTGGCAGCCATACAGGCCCATGCCATAACACTGCCTCCACCATGTTAGACAGATGCTGTGACTCTTGTTCTAGAGCTGAGCTCTTTTTTTAGATATTTTCGAGCAAAATCTAATCTGGCCTTCCTGTTCTTGTGACCAGTGGTTTGCATCTTGAAGTAATTCCTCTGTATTTACATTCACAAAGGTGTCTCTTGACTGTAAGCTTTGACAATGATACACCAGCCAATAAATAACAACAGCCAATAAACATTTACGGCATTTGGCTGACGCTCTTATCCACAGCGACTTACAATTTGATCATTTTTACACAGGAAGGCCAAGGTGGTGTTAGGAGTCTTGCCCAAGGACCCTTATTGGTATAGTGTAGGGTGCTTACCCAAGTGGGGATTGAACCCCAGGCTACAGTGTAGAAAGCAGAGGTGTTAACCACTACACCAACCAACCACGGACAATAAACCAAACCAAAAGTAAAAAATGCTGTGATGAGTTTCTGCACTGAAGGTGTTAAATGTTCATAGGTCAATGAATAGCTAACGCTAGCCTGTATATATATATATTTTTTGGTCTTAAACTGTAATAATTACCATGTTATACATTTTTTTTCAGTGGGAAGAGAGCTGGGCTCACACTTTTATTTTCTACTGGATCACTTTTCGAAGGTTGTATAGTCAGCTACAGTTCAGAGATGCACTGATATGGTCTCGGTCTGTCTGGCTTCGCCGCTTTACTTTTTTTGTTCTCTGCTTGCAGGTCATCCAACAAAACCAGAGAAAAGAGTGATGCCCTACACTTCAGTGACCAGCAATCATTAAGAGCTTTATGGACCTGGTGGGTTTTATTTAAGGAAGCGTGCAGTATATAATGGGAATAACTGAACTGATTTTGATTAAATCAGTTAACTCAGTAAGGACTAAAATGTTCTGTAAATCAACATGTTAAACGTTTACAGCTGTTTCACAAAAAAGTGTCAAAAACGATTTTGTTCTTGGCTTCATTTTAATGAAATGATGACATTCTTTCTTTCTTTTTTTTTAGATGTACTACAAATATATTTCCTGAAGGCCTGAAGGTGGCAGCATGTCTCTTGGACAGTCAGTTTGGTGACTTCAGATGCCCAAATGGCCTGTTAGTTAGACAGAGGTGGATAGTCAGTTAAACACAGTGATGGAAGAAACAAAGCCTCCCAGACAAACGAAGCCCTGACACATTTGAACCAGATGACAGATGTTTTTTTTTTGTTTTTTTTTTGAAATATTTAAAACACAAAATGTTCTGGCTGTACACATTTATTTGTGTAATATATTTCAGTTTATTGGTGCAAAACATTCATTATTAACCCTTTAATGAATCTGAATAGATCATCACAGGTCTGTCACAGTTATGATACCACACAAATATCAGGATATAAACTGGAGGTTTGCATTTACCCAGAGGTTTTACTCAATTTTAGAACGCTGGTTCAATAAAACATGGCTGGAATTCATTTACTGTCGGGCCCAACCTGTACCTCTGTCAACGTTTGAGACCTGTACCGTCACTTTTTCAATAAACCAATCTCTTAATGATATGATTGTTCTGCACTGTGACTTGGTTTTATGGATTTATGAATATTACAATAAGTAAATGCCTTTCACCATTCAACAGTGGAAAAACGCTGAAACAGTATAAGTTCAGGTAATTTGGGACAATATCAAGTTTTTATGTGTTCATTTCTGGATCTGATGTGTCATTGGAGCTAACAAGTTCCTCCGAGACCATGTGATCAAAATCAAATGGCTTTATTGGTGTAATGTAAAACAGTGTTGGGCAAAATAATGCCCAAAGAAAACTTTCAGATTTCACACAATGTTACAATTATCAGCATTAAATATAAAACTCAGACGACATGCGCATCCTGGCATGTGCAATCTGTTTTGTTTGACAGAAACACAGTTTTTACAAGTGTTTACAAAGTCAATCACAATGACTGTGAGACTGTAACAGCCAATACCAACACATTAATGTCATTAGATTTGAAGTTTATAGTTATATAACTATGCCAACTATTTAGCTAGTATTGTGCACACACACACGCACATGCACACGCACATATATATATATATATATATATATATATACAGTGGGTTGCAAAAGTATTCAGCCCCCTTGAACTTTTCAACCTTTTGCCACATTTCAGGCTTCAAACATAAAGATATGAAATTGACATTTTTTGTGAAGAGTCAACAACAAGTGGGACACAATCGTGAAGTGGAACGAAATTTGTTGGATATTTTAAACTTTTTTTAGAAATAAAAAACTGAAAAGTGGGGCGTGCAATATTATTCAGCCCCCTTGCTTTAATACTTTGTAGCGCCACCTTTTGCTGTGATTACAGCTGCAAGTAGCTTGGGGTACGTCTCTGTCAGTCTTGCACATCGAGAGACTGAAATTTTTGCCCATTCTTCCTTGCAAAACAGCTCGAGCTCAGTGAAGTTGGATGGAGAGCGTTTGTGAACAGCAGTTTTCAGCTCTTTCCACAGATTCTCGATTGGATTCAGGTCTGGACTTTGACTTGGCCATTCTAACACCTGGATACGTTTATTTGTGAACCATTCCATTGTAGATGTTGCTTTATGTTTTGGATCATTGTCTTGTTGGAAGATAAATCTCCGTCCCAGTCTCAGGTCTTTTGCAGACTCCAACAGGTTTTCTTCCAGAATGGTCCTGTATTTGGCTCCATCCATCTTCCCATCAATATTAACCATCTTCCCTGTCCCTGCTGAAGAAAAGCAGGCCCAAACCATGATGCTGCCACCACCATGTTTGACAGTGGGGATGGTGTGTTCAGGGTGATGAGCTGTATTGCTTTTACGCCAAACATAAGTTCGATTTTGGTTTCATCTGACCAGAGCACCTTCTTCCACATGTTTGGTGTGTCTCCCAGGTGGCTTGTGGCAAACATTAAATGAGACTTTTTATGGATATCTTTGAGAAATGGCTTTTTCTTGCCACTCTTCCATAAAGCCCAGATTTGTGCAGTGTACCACTGATCGTTGTCCTATGGACAAAGTCTCCCACCTCAGCTGTAGATCTCTGCAGTTCATCCAGAGTGATCATGGGCCTCTTGGCTGCATCTATGATCAGTCTTCTCCTTGTTTGAGCTGAAAGTTTAGAGGGACGGCTGGGTCTTGGTAGATTTGCAGTGGTCTGATGCTCCTTCCATTTCAATATGATCGCTTGCACAGTGCTCCTTGAGATGTTTAAAGCTTGGGAAATCTTTTTCTATCCAAATCCGGCTTTAAACCTCTCCACAACAGTATCTCGGACCTGCCTGGTGTGTTCCTTGGTCTTCATGATGCTCTCTGCGCTTTAAACAGAACTCTGAGACTATCACAGAGCAGGTGCATTTATACGGAGACTTGATTACACACAGGTGGATTCTATTTATCATCATCAGTCATTTAGGTCAACATTGGATCATTCAGAGATCCTCACTGAACTTCTGGAGTGAGTTTGCTGCACTGAAAGTAAAGGGGCCGAATAATATTGCACGCCCCACTTTTCAGTTTTTTATTTCTAAAAAAAGTTTAAAATATCCAACAAATTTCGTTCCACTTCACGATTGTGTCCCACTTGTTGTTGACTCTTCACAAAAAATGTCAATTTCATATCTTTATGTTTGAAGCCTGAAATGTGGCAAAAGGTTGAAAAGTTCAAGGGGGCTGAATACTTTTGCAACCCACTGTATATGTGCGTGTGCGTGTGCCAACTTGAAGACAGTACTACCGAAATTCTACCAGCATGTAAAGTGTTCAACTAGGGGGGAGAACACTCTGGATCATGTTTACACGAATATTAAGCACACGTACAGAGCCATACCCCTCCCCCACCTCGGACAGTCAGACCATCTTTCCCTTCTGCTCTGCCCAACCTACCCCCCCCAAGGCACAGAACTAGGCCCACCATAAAGACTGTTACAACCTGGCCTGACAATGCACTCTCAAAACTACAGGACTGCTTTGAACAGACAGACTGGGACTTGTTTGAACACCAGGAACTGGAAACATTCACAGGAACGGTGCTGGACTATATCAAGTTCTGCATCGGAAATGTGACTGTGGACAAAATCATCCGGGTTTACCCAAACCAGAAACCATGGATGACCAGCCAGGTCCGCTCTCTCCTCAGAGCCCGTGATGCCGCCTTCAGGTCAGGCGACAGAGCTATGTACAGCGGCCGCTCGAGCTGACCTGAAGAGAGGGATTAAAAAAGCCAAGGCGGACTACAAGAGGAAAATAGAGTCCCACATGTCCAGCAACAACTCACGGGAGGTGTGGCAGTGCATACAGAACATCACAAACTTCAGAGGCTGTGATGTGACAGCAGGAGTACTGAGTGCACCGTTGGCAGAGGAGCTGAACTGCTTCTTTGCTCGCTTTGATGCATCTCAGCAGCACTCTTCTGCTCCTGCCTGACCTCCACCCCCACCCGGCTTCCACACCACTCCACTCACTGTACAGGAGCGCGATGTCAGACGGGTGCTCCTGGCAGTGAACCCCAAAAAGGCTGCTGGTCCTGATGGAGTACCCGGCAAGGTGCTCAAAACGTGTGCCCACCAGCTCGCCCTCACCTTCACCAAGATTTTCAATCTCTCCCTGGCCCAAGCCATCATCCCGCCCTGCCTGAAGTCAGCCACAGTCATACCAGTGCCGAAAAAGTCTACCATCACCAACCTTAATGATTACCGCCCTGTGGCCCTCACACCGGTGAACATGAAGTGCCTTGAGAGATTGGTACATCAGCACATCAAAGACTCTCTGCCCCCAGACTTCGACCCCCACCAGTTCGCATACCGTGCAAACAGGTCAACAGAGGACGCCATAGCAGCAGCTCTCCACTTTGCACTGAGCCACCTGGAGCAGCAGCACAGCTACGTCCGAATGCTCTTTGTGGACTACAGCTCTGCTTTCAACACAATCATCCCGGACATTCTTATCACCAAACTGGGCACCCTCGGACTCCCCCCCCCTCACATGTGCCTGGATCAAGAACTTTCTGACTGACCGGCCCCAAACTGTGAGACTTGGCCCCCACCTCTCCTCCACTCGTATGCTTAGCACCGGCTCACCACAAGGCTGTGTGCTGAGCCCCCTCCTGTACTGCCTCTACACCTATGACTGCAGTCCGGCCTGTGACAGCAACCTCATCGTCAAGTTTGCTGACGATACCACAGTGGTCGGACTCATCTCAGAAGGAGACGAGACAGCTTACAGGAAGGAGGTCCTGAAGTTGGCAGCTTGGTGTTCAGAGAATAACCTGGCTCTGAACACCAAGAAAACAAAAGAGATCATCGTTGACTTCAGGAAGCACAGCACTGACCCAGACCCCCTGTCCATCAACGGCGAGTGTGTGGAGAGGGTCCGCACCTTCCGGTTCCTCGGAGTCCAAATCTCTACCAACATCACCTGGACAGACAACATCACAGCCGTCATCAAGAAGGCTCAGCAGCGACTACACTTCCTGAGAGTCCTCAGGAAGCACAACCTGGATTCCAACCTGCTGCTGACCTTCTACCGCTCTTCCATCGAGAGCCTGCTGACGTACTGTATCACAGTGTGGTACGGCAGCTGCACCATGGCAGACAGGGAGAGGCTTCAGAGGGTAGTAAAGACAGCACAGAAGATTATTGGCTGCCCTCTCCCATCCCTGATGGACATCTACACCTCCCGCTGCGTCAGCAGAGCGAAACGCATCACAATGGACAGCTCGCACCCCGGATCTGTACTGTTTGACCTGTTGCCCTCAGGAAGGTGGTACAGATGCATCAGATCAAGGACAAACAAACTTAAGTACAGTTTTTTCCCAAAAGCAATAACACTTCTCAACTCACAGATGCACTGATAGTCTATCCCCAGACTTCCATTACCACCTACATACCAGTCTATTCCCAGACTCCATTACCAGCTACTGTGCAATACTCTGCATACGGAAATGTGCAATCATACTGTACATGTATGTACATTATACTGGAATATGTGCAATACTTAGCAATGTGCAATATTTAGTGTACATACAATACAGCTGTAAATATCTCCATATTTATATCTTGTAAAAACATAGTTTTTTATTTTGTTTCTATATTTATTTCATATACATATATATACAAAACGCATAGAACTGTGCACAACCCCTCCCCATTCTATTCCATGTCATTTGTTTACATTGTGTGTTTGCACTGAGATGGAGTTGCTCTTAATCTCATTGTACTGTGTATAGTGACAATAAAGGCATTCTATTCTCTCTCTCTCTCTCTCTCTCTCTCTCTCTCTCTCTCTCTCTCTCTCTCTCTCTCTCTCTCTCTCTCTATATATATATATATATATATATATATATATATATATATATATATATATATATATATATATATATATGTATATATATATGTATAGATAGATAGATAGATAGATAGATAGCAACAGATGGCATAGATCTGCGCTTTCCATGCTGGCGTGCTGTCAGATAATCTTTGGCGTCGTCTCGGGGAGCGGCTCCTCAACTCGCATGGAGCGTTTGATTCATTTTACCGAACCGATTCAATTCTTCGGACCCGCTCGGTTCCATCAGTCCCACGTCCGATTCAGCGAGAAGGGGAACGCTGCAGGCCGGAGCCCTAAAGGGGAGGGAACAGGTGGCGGGAGTCTGTCAATTAGTTTTTGCATCAACCAATTAAATAACTACTCTTGGCTGTCAATCACATTTTCTATTGGCCAACCGCAGATTAGAACGAGCTGTCCGTCATTTTCTGCATTAACCCTATCTAAGTGTCAGTCTGCAGACCTGCAGTCTCAGCCTGACAGGGACCGCCAGCCTGTTAACGCCGTCAGCGACCCACGTATTGCTGGACAACAAGAGTCACACTTAACGCTGTCAGACTAAATACAAGGTCGTTTAATATGGAAACTTCAAAATAAAAGCACGACGATAAAACAGTCTGGTTCATTCTCAGAAAAAACAAACAGGCAACTGCTGAAACTCATGAAAGCCACGCTGAAGACAATTAGAACCGTCAGGAATAAAACAACTGTGTATATATATATATATATATATACACACACACACACACACACACACACACACACACACACGCACAGCCCATCTGTTATATGATTGGTCAATGCAAGAAATGATTGCCAGTGTCTCCGCACATTCGTTACGCCCACCGGTTCTTCGGGCTGCAGACACAAATAGCTACTTGTTGGATTCAGCTGATTCATTTTCGTGCTGTGGAGGGCACCGGATGAGTAGTATCGTAGCAATCCTCCATTAACACAAGGCTGCAGAATAGTTGGAATCGGCTGGGCTTTAGAATCAGTTCGACCGTTTCATTGAAAAGAACCGGCCCAACAGAACGACTCGTTCACGAATCAGACATCACCGCCCCTCAAATAAACAAGGAAGCTACGTGCAGGAGCTGCTATCTGGCTAAGCTAAGGCTGCAGCTTTGACAGTTCGCCAGCCCGTCTGGAAAGTTTTAGTACGCTGCGCGAAGAAAGCATTAAATCATAAAAAACCACATCGAGTCTTCGGTCGTGTTTAGCCAGTAACGGAAAGAGGATGTCATTCATTTTCAGGGTATGTATTGCCTTAGCAGATGAATGTAACGTTAGTGTAAGGTGGCTAGTAGGGTAGCTGTCTATTCTTATTAGGGATGTTAGCATAAGTTAAAAGCAGCTTGCTGCCTGCTGGCAGTGATCCTTAATAACCCCATAACCTCATAACCGCGATGTAGTTTAAGGCACCAGTTAAACAGCATAGCTAACGTTAGCTCAATGGCTGGTAAAACAGTAAGTTAAAGCTGAATTGTTTACATTAAAGACGCTGTGCAGCTTTCAGACCGAGCCGTTTAGCCACTGCAAGTTCTGTGGTTGTCACTTTTACATGCAGCCTGTGTTCAGTAGCAGAAACAGGGATTCATTAATTTTCTTCATTATATTCAAAGCTAAACACGTTTGAAACACGAGTACTAATATTTGATGTGTTTGGTGACCTATGCGCCAATAGTCTTAGTAACTTTATAAATACTCCACCCTGCCCGAGAGCTCAAGTGCTGCAGTACAAGACCGTATTCAGTAACGTTGGTCTCGTTCTCCAGATTGCTAGTGCACTGTAACGTTATGTGCAAAAGTAGCTATGTAGATATCCCTTCTAATCAGTTAGTTCAGCTACTTAAAGCTGCACATATTGGTCACATATACAGTCAACTGCACAAACAGCTTGTGTAATCTCTATAGAAAAGCATTGCCTATAGAATCATAGAATCAGACGCTCTGGAGTGGCTGTACATGAGCCTAGAGGGGTATAAAGCCCCGCAGCACAGGGCTGGGCAGTGGACTTGCTTTCTCAGGAGTGGTAAAGCACTACGCTGTACTTTTGGCATGAGATGCAGTGCTGTTTGTTTGATCAAATTCTCACAGCAGTGTTTCAACATCTGGTGTAAAGCCTTCCCAGAAGAGCAAACTCCCTATTAATACTCTTCTTATCAGAGGAGAAAAAAAGAACAGATGAGGAGGTGTAGACAAACTTTGGCCATGTAGTGAATGTTTAAACATGCTACCCTGTATCAGACAAACTTTGTTCTAATGCCTGCAGTTTTTTCGCAATGCCTTTGACGGAATCTTCGACTTAATCATGAGGCTTTTAGGCTTCAAGAGAAGACCTGCCATAACCCTTGAGGACCCCACTGTCAAGTACCCTTTGCGCCTAGTGGACAAAGAGGTGGGTATTATGTTCAGTATTTATCAATATTTTCAAATCACTGTCTTTTTGAATGTTTGCTTTGTTGCTGACCAAAACTTTTGAAAGTTCGCTCATTTTTCTTTTTAGATTATTAGTCACGATACTAGGAAGTTTCGCTTCGCTCTGAAATCTCCAGATCATGTTTTGGGACTTCCTGTGGGTATGTTCAACATGAATTTGACTGCAGCCGACTGTTGGACTGATCTTGTACCCCTTCTATATGACTGTCTATTTATCTGTTATGTCATATGCTTGCAGGTCAACACATCTACCTGTCTGCAAAAATAGATGGTAGCCTTGTAGTGAGGCCTTATACTCCAGTGTCCAGTGATGATGATAAGGGCTTTGTGGATCTGGTGGTTAAGGTAGGTTGTCAGGAACTGCCAAAACAATGCCACTGCTGATCCTGGGATCCTGTTTTTTTTTTTTTTTGCTTTCTAACTATCCAAATGATTGAGATTTTTCAGTACAAAAAAATTCAGTGACCAAACTTGATAACTTGAATGATTCTGAAACGTGGTTAACTTGACTGTTTCACAAGATTTATAAAGAAAAAATGATTGAAGCAGATATTAGATTAAGGGTGGTGGTTAAGAGAGTGGTGCTGTCTATCCATCCATCCATCCATCCATCCATCCATCCATCCAGTGGTGCTGTGTTCTTCAGAATTTACCATGTAATTTAGTCAGTTGTGAAGAACTTGGCTTAGGACTTTCACGACTGTGTTTAGAAATTAAGTTGCAAAAACAGTCCTGCATTTGTGCAGGCACAATACAATACAGCCAGTCAGAATAAAGATCATGTACATAGATAAGTCCTTAAGGCTCAGTAACAAAATAGGCTGTTTAATACTCAGACATGAAGAGAGATTGGAAAATGGTTATAGGCAGTTTAATTTTGGCTGCTTTTGTAAATAAACTCACACAAATGACAGAAGTTTCAAACTGTTTACTTATTCATATTCAGTAAACCACTGCAGCATTCTCCCATTTTTGTTCTTTCTTTTCTAGATATATTATAAGAATACTCACCCAAAGTTCCCTGAAGGTGGCAAGATGTCTCAATACCTGGACAGTCTTCGGATTGGTGACACAATTGACTTCAGAGGACCAAGTGGCCTGCTAGTTTACCAGGGCAAAGGTGAAGAGTTACTCAAAGCAAAGAAATATTTATTTTGCCCGTCTGTGCACGGTGTCAACATGATTCTGATGCATGGAAATTGTGCTTTGTTCATTCTTTTTTGTTGTTTTTTTTTGGTGTAGCCATTGTGTGTGAGTACCTTATGTGAGTAACCTTAATTATTTACTGTCACTTCTCAGGATGTTTTGCCATCAGACCTGACAAGAAGTCACCCCCAGTGATTAAGAATACCAAACGTGTTGGTATGATTGCAGGAGGAACAGGTAATCTATTTATTTTCATATTTCTATCAATATTTATCATATTTTCATCCTTGATTCTCCACAATACTTTTTCTAGTGCTAAATTTCCTTCGGGATCAATAAAGTGCCTGTCTGTCTGTCTGTCTTCTTTGTTGAGTTTCCTGCAAAAACATCCAGTTGTCAGTGGACTGGTGTATGCTGTTATTATCCACAAAAAAGACATGTAAGATTTACGAACATCTTCCTTATGCATTGGCATACTTGATGGTTTCTTCTGTGCACTCTCCAGGTGTTACCCCTATGCTACAGATCATTCGAGCCATAATGAAGGATCCACAAGACCAGACAGTGTGTTACTTGCTTTTTGCAAACCAGGTAAGCCATTATGTTTTAGAAATTGATATTAGAACAGAGAGTGAAGTCTGGAAAAAAATATCTGTGGGCAGCATTTATGGCACCTCATGGAAATAGCCTGCCACTATATTTAATCCTTTAATTATTCCTAGTAAACTATTTTCCCTATCTACTCAGTCAGAAAAAGACATTCTTCTGCGCCCAGAGCTGGAGGAAATTCAGGTCAGTCACCCAGACCGATTCAACCTGTGGTACACCCTTGACAAGGTTCCTCAGGGTAAGTAGAGCCTTCAGTTGAAGTGTTTTAATTTCCTGAATTCAAGAAAAATTAACTGCTATATGAAAGAAATAAAACTTCACATAGTTTTATAGAAATGTATAAAAATAGCCTTAATAGTTCCTTAAAACAACTCCAGATACTGTTAGATTTTTTGATGTATAAGAAGGTACAGGTTAGGTCTGCTTTTGGTTGTTAGAGCTTGAAGAATGCTATGCAGTTGGTGCATTATTACAGTACTTTATTGAATATTATATTGAAGACATAATTCTAGTCCAGTGGTTCTCAGTCCTGGACATAGAGTAGCACAGCCTTGTAGTGTTTTCCCGGCTCTGACATACACAATCCCTTCCTGATGTGATCAGGGTATCAGTACATTTGTTACATCGCCTTTGTTGAGAGCAGGGAATTCTAAAATATGCAGGCCAGCGGTACTCCAGGACCAGGACTGAGAACCACTTATCTAATTTATTAGAACATTCCAAAATACAGTTGAATCACTATCTTGACAACAGTGCATTATATTTTAACACCCCAAGGCTGCTAACGCCCAACAAGGTCGCTGAAGCTCCTTCACACTTGCTTTATGCTCAGGGACACTGCTGTTGCTCCTAGACATTTTCATTTCACAATAGTAGCATTTGGTCAACTGAGCCAGATCCATCAGGACAGAAGTTTCTGAACTGACTTGTGATAAAGGTGGTGTCCTGTGACAAAACCATGTTTAAAGTCAGTGAGCTCTGCAGTACAGTTCATGTCACTGCCACTTTGTGGGAGTGGAGATTGGTTGACTGTGTGCTTGATTTTATACACCTATTAGCAATGGGTGCTCAACAAGTCATCAATCGCAGTTAAAAGGACTGATTGCACAAGATTAATTTGTAATCACTGATCTTCTCATTTAATCTGCATGTGACAGACTGGGAATTCAGCCAGGGTTTCATCAGTGAGGAGATGGTGCGGAACCGACTTCCTCTCCCCGGGGACGACACGCTCATCCTCATGTGTGGCCCTCCTCCCATGATCCAGTTTGCTTGCAACCCAAACCTGGACAAAGTGGGCCATTCTCCAAGCAGGCGCTTCGCCTTCTAGAAAACGCACTAAAATACTGGGACCCAGTTAAGAGGCTGTTACACTGAAAAGGTCCAGCGTCATTGCCATCACCAAATTTGTTTGAATATGCAATCAAGGAATCTATGAACCACATGTAAAGAGGTTAGATTAGCTGTATCAATGTGGAAAAAGGAATAGATTGTTTCTCCCTACAAAACTGGTTTTATTTGCACTTTTTTTATACATATGCTAAATTAATACTATTATGTAATGCATTTTTAAAATACAAACTGAACACTGATTGATTGAAGAAAAGTATTTACAGTGTTCTGGAATTTAAGTTCTTGTTTGTTTCAGTAATGGACATGTATCTGGGTTTGCGTTTGTATTCACCATCTTTTTATGACACCTAAACAATAAACTTGTCCACCTTTTTTTTTTTTTTTTTAAGTGCCTTAATAACTTACCTTATAGCATGACAAAATATCTATTTCAAAGCAAGATAAAATTCACTCTTAAAAACCTGATGTTATGGAAATGCGTCCATGCACGGCACACATTAAACACCACAGTGAAGGCCCAGGCTTTCCGCAGCAGCTGGCTTTTGTGAGATTTTATTTAAACACAGAAACCGCTCGCTTTGTTGTCAAAATACAAAAAAAAATACGATTCTGTGTAATAAGCTTTAATACCTTTTAAAAGTGTACCGGCATTTAATTACATTCTGTATGTTGTTGCACATCGAGTTTCACAAATAAAAGGATATGCTTCATTTTGTCAAGTGGAGATTTTTTTGGCATGTTTAGGGCCAGTTTTATAAATCTACTGAGAAGGTTTACTGAATTGTAAAGGAAAAATGGGGAATGTTCCTCCATTACTGTTTTTATATTTAACACATTTGAAAAAGAATGGGGCTCAGTAAATAAAGCAGCTCCATTCAATGTTATGACTCAGAAACATGCTATGGCATCAAAATTTGAGTTTGAGAAGCAACTTGACTAAGGCTGTTTGGTATTAGTGTCGTATTTGCAGACGCACTATACTAATACAGCACTTGAAAGCTTGCGTAAAGTGTGCAGTGAAGAGTGAATGAAGTAAAGCCATAATGGTGGAAGGCAGATAACATTCTATAAGAGCACCTATGCAAAGTACCATGAGGCATCAGTATAGTAGTTTTTTTTTTTATATTTATTTTTTTTAATCAAAATGACAAATCTCGACACAGTACTGTGCAAAAGTCCGAGACCACCATAAAATTTGAATTTCCAACTCTTATGTCCTTTAAATCTTTAACCTGGTTGGTTACAGCCCCCAACAAAAGCTGTTCCTGAAGATCACACTGACATTTCTTGAAAGAGACCTTAAAATTCACACAAGCAATTATCCAAATGACTCCGTCTTAGCGTAAATCTTATCTAATACTTTTAACTTGTAGAGCTTGAATTTCTCCCCTCTCTCATCTTGCTTCTGTCCAGCCTTCCTCTGTGGGAAAACAACTTTGTGCTATGGATCTAAATGAATGAGCAGCTGTTATAGTGAAGGGGGAAAATATTAATGAAATTGCATTAGAATAACAAAACTAGACATCTGAGATGTGGAGTAAAAGTTTACAGACTGTTTTCACAACTGGGATTACTTGGATTGTGCAACCAACTTCTAAGACTCAACTTTGAAGCTGTGGAAAAAAACATGCAGATCTTTTTGAAAAATTACAAGCAAACCTCCTGAAAAGAATTGAAGCTACAATCAAGAAAAAGTTGCTTGCACTAAATACTGAAATCAAATCATAAACTGTTGAGGCTTGTGTGCCATTGTTTAATATTTTTCTGCTTTTTTTCCCCCTCACACTGAAAAACAAACTTGTACTTGATAAGCATTTTAACTTTTGCAAAGTACAGTGCACTATAGTATCCCACTATTTAACCCCTTAAAAAGACATTATACAAAATAGACTTTCATTACACATGAATAACATTCATAAGCCAGTTTTCATTGTTCTCCATGTCATTACTGAATAATAAACTAGGATTTAATAAGCCTGGGTTTTAAGGGGTTAAATAAGGGGTTTTAACACTTAGAATTGCTATTGTACATTAATTGTGGCCTTTTAAGTGTCTCTAACTACTGGTTTGAGGAAGTGAGTAAAAGTACCATAAACGTGAAGGACTAAGAACATTCACACATTTTTATTGACTTTATAAACTCATAAAACAGTGAATAGTGGGGCATTTACTGACATAATTAAGGCATAACCGTTACTGAATCGCAGGCTAAATGCTTCCAATGAGAATGCCATTCCCCCTCCCAATGAACTTTACCTGTACCAAGTGTCCACATTCAGTACAAAATAACACATGCAAAGATATGCAGGAGTCAAAGTGTACAGTAAAATACAAAGGAATAAGAAAGAGAAGCGCTAAGTAACCACTCGAAAAATAATTAATAAAACGTCTTTTGGTTGTGATTTGAAGTCTTTGGTTTTTTTTGTTTGGCACCATTTCTCATAAATACTGAAACATTGCATATACTGCAGATGGTAAAAGGCAAATAAATAACACTATAACTGTAAAATACTTTTGATCGTATTTGCTGACATATATTGGCATTATGAAGGTTCATATAGCACCACAGTAGGCTTATAGAACTGGAAAGCTGCGATTCTCTCCACAGGTGGCGCTGTGTATGCTTTTTAAAAGTAAGAGGTCACAGTACTGGGCTGTAGAGCAGACTACAACATTTGGAGCTCCAGGTGTCAGCCAGTTTCAGAGTGATTGGTTAAGCTGGTGAAAGACAGGCTGGTTGCTCACGCGCTGGACTCGTTGTCTGTGGTGGCATCAGGAGAGTGAGAAGATGTCTCCTTGAAGAGTTCGTCCTCCTTTAGCATGCTCTAGAGGATATCAACACCAAGAGCAGTGAGCCTTGAAGAATGATAATGGCTAATAGGCCTGAGGTAATGGACCCTATGCATAGATGAGTGGTTATATTTTATCACTTGCACCTCTGCCCCATTTATTGACAAATACAAAGTTAAATTTGGTCCAACAGCTGGGACTTTCTCAATTACATGCTTGTGCAAGTTCTTTCAATTACAACATTAAATGGATGCTTTGTTCAGTGCTGTGGAAATAGCAATCCATGCACAGTAAACAGGCCAACAAACAAGGATCCCACTCAAGACTAATTTCTTAAAACACTCCAAAAAGCTCTTGCACAGACTGGCTAAATGTAATTTAGAAAATCAGATTAGTATAAACACTGTTGGGTATTTTTCACACAAGCTGCTACTTTCAAAAAGAACATGGCCTCTAACGTCACTATATGGCCAAAAGTATGTGTACCCTCACATACCTCAAGTTCAGGTATTTCAGCCACACCAGGTGCATAAAATCAAGCACACAGCCATGCAAGCTCCATAAACATTGGCCGTAGAATTAGTCACACTGAAGAGCTCAGCGGGGGGAAAAAAAAACAAAAAAAACAAAAACATGGCACTGTCACAGGATGCCCCCTTTGCCTCCAGTTAGTTTGTGAAATTTCTGCCCTCTTTCCTGGTTTTGACACTGGTCAACTGAGTGGTATCATTGTGAAATGGAAGCATCGAAGAGCTGCAATAGCTTAGACAAAAAGCAGCAGTCCACATTTACACAAAGAGTGGGGCTGCCAAGTGCTGAACCTTGTAAAGATCACCTATTTTCTGCTGAAATCACTCACAAAAAAAAAAAAAAAAAATTCCACACTGCTTCTGGAAACATCAGCACAAGAACTGTTTGTCAGGAGCCTCATGAAATGGGTTTCCGTGGCTGGGCAGCTGCATGCAAACATAAGATCACTATGCGCAAAAGGCAAGTGTCAACTTGACTGGTCTAATGATTATAGGTGTGATGGTCAGGTGTCCATATACTTTTGGCCATGTATTGAAGTTTTATTTTCAATTTATATAAACCAAGAATAAAACAGTATGGTCAGTTCTAAAGTGTGAGCATGATTAGCTTGGTATCTTACGGTCAGGTTATTGATCCCCTCTGAGAAGGCTCCTATCTGTCTCACAGTGCCCTCAGAGTCCTCCATCTAAAAAGACAGAAAACAAGATTTTATACATCCGGAGAAACCATCAGATGTGATATCTAGCATAACCAGTAAACTAGACAGAATCAAGTCTTTGAGAAGCTAAGGTCAGCTAAGGAGTGTTTGGGTAGTTGCTTGTGTGAATGAACATAATGTTCCTTTGGGAACAGCTTTTGCTGGAAGGATACAACTGAACTGGTTTGGCTTAAGATTAGAAGGATAGAGAAGATAAAGTGGCAGTAGAAGCACAAAGAGTGGACAAACTAAATACTGACAGATTTTATATTTGTTGTTTCCTGACAATGAAAAAGTGGCTTTTTTGACTGGAAAGTACACAAGGGAAAACATCAGAATCCAGGACTTTAAATTCCAAATGTAAACAGGGCCGTCATATAACTAGACATTATAAGAGCCCATCTTGCACTAGAGTAAGGCAGGTGTTGGTTTTGTGATGATCAGACTGAGAAGCATTAGAACCTGCTCTAACTGGTCCAGCTCATCCTCATACATGCGGAGACCTCTATGGAAGCTGCTGCTCTGGGGCATCTGAACATCCATGGGGCAAACGTATTCCTCACTGTCTTCCTGCCGCTTCCTCCGCAATGTCCCAAACCCACCAAACGACAGACGCCTTGGCTGGGGCAGGAAGACAGGAAGATTATGGCCATCAGAAAAACAATGAAGAAAAAAAAAAAAAGCAAAAAAAGCAAAAAAACACCCCAAGCCAAACAAAAACACTCCCACCATCCAATTCCTGCAGTAGGAGGTCTCTTCCCTGATATGTTCAATTGTAACTTTTTTTTTTTTAAATGCATCCAAACACATTTTGTCCATCACTGTTTACCCTCACTTCCAACTAAGACATCATCTTTCAGCTGTGCAACAGCCCCATCAGCAGAAAGTAGCCTGTACCTTAACTTTAGCTGTGGCTGTGAGCAGTGTGTAGTCCGGGTTCTCCAAACACTCCTGCTTGAGTCTCTGTGCTTCTGCACCAATCAGGAGGTGAAAGTGGGTTGCCAGGTGCCGTCTCAACAGGGTTTTGTTTGATGGGATGTTTAAGAGGAGGGCCATGGTCTCCACGTTGAAGCGAGGCTCCAAAACCTGAGGAGAGGGGAAAAAAAAAAAAAAAAAAAAAAAAAAAAAAAAAAATTTATATTGTAGATTTGCCACATATAAGGCTCACGGTCACCATCTTTGACCCTCCTAGGTTCCTCATGGCTTATATGCCATGAAACCCTCACATTGTATATTATTTTTCCCCCTCATCACTTTGGTTGTAAGTAAATTTTTATTATGATTCAAATATTATAATGTAGTTGTCATGTCAATTATGGCTATGCAGACAGCCTTGTTTTTCAGCAACATAAGCCAGCCTGACATTTTGTTGCCATGTATTTTGACATCAAAACAATCAGAACAGTGAGAAGTGCAGGTGGAAATCTGTTGATGTAGAATTTAAATCCAATGGAAAAGTAATTTAATAAGAAACTACCTATAATTAATGTATTTACATAACAGAGCTGTTGTAAACTGAATGTATAAGTGAGAAAAGATAACTAAAAGTTTAAATTTGAATACTCATTTTTTTCCTTCTCTACATGTCTATCTTCTCCTTTCCCACTCTTCTCCTGCTTGCTCCCCAAACCCCCTCCTCTCCTTACCATCAGGCCACCATGCACTCCACTTCCTCTGAGATTGGGTGCATATTCAGCCAAGTCCACTGAGCGCAGCCACTCCATCACTCTGTGATTGGTCCACTCACACACTTCTGCTGGTGTGATGTTATTCTGCACACACAGCATGGAAACAACTTAGCAATCCAGAAAAACAAAGACTTGCATGTATTAGTGTGTGAATAGGGATGTGTCTGTGAGGGACATAAACCTCGTCGGAGGGTCTGCGGCGGAGGCAGTTGGGCTCATAGCGGTTGATCCGCAGCACCTGGATGGCCCTCTTGATGCTGAGATGGTGAAGGACACTGCCCACCTTTAGATACAGCAAATCATCCTACCCAGAGACGGTTACACTTTAGCAATGGCTCAAA
>NC_051211.1:44750979-44755979 GCF_015220715.1 Pygocentrus nattereri
ATTTCATCAAAGCTTTTAAAGATGAAATGATTACTATACACAGTTCCCCACTAGCCCTGTTCAACAGCATAATTGCAGATGGGGTCAGATTCAGACAGGAATGAGGAACAGCTGGTTATGCTCTTTAACGTCACATTTAAGGATTTGTGTGCATTATGCCTACTTTAATTAGTCCAGTTACTGTGATGTTTAACAAAACAGCACATCATCTTACATATCCAGCTGTCTCATTCTCAATGCAAAGGAGTGGTCAATACTCGCTGAAGAATTCTGGTAAAACCTTCCTGTCTTAAAGGAATATTCCAGCATTTTTCAATCTAATCACCATCTACTACACTGGCAGTGTATGGCTCCTAACCATGCATCATCATATCAATTGAAACTCAAATGTAATAAGAGATCAATAGGCAGCTGCTGAATTCTGTCAGTAAACAAAACTGGAAACTGCATTCCCAATGAAAAACATCACTGTACTCCTTATATGTTTGTTTAGATCACATGGCTTCAGCACAGTGCCTCATTAAACACACCTGATTCAGCTCATCAGCTAACTAGCAAGTCCCTCATGAACTGGATTCAGAGTCTTAGATGAGGGTAAACGCTAATCTCTACAAAACTTTAGCCAAGAAAGTCCCCAGTTTGACATGCCTTAGACCCACAAAAAAGTTCTTTTTTACTCAATTTAATGTTTAGTTAATTTTATGTCTTGTTCTTTTCATTGCAAGGCAGAAACCTGGTTATTACCTGACTCATTTAGACCCAGAGTTTTCCCACTATCTGGTTATGCAAGTGCTTGTAAATATGTTAAACGAATTACTGACAAAATCTGATGAACTAAAGTTACTGGATCATTAAATGCATGTAAACACACTCATTAATGCAAAAATAATCATCTGTTTCCAAAGTACTGTATTTAACCTTCTTACAAGGTCATCAGATTTGTCTGGGTTACAATTACATGATATTTTATTTGAAAAGACTACATTTAATGATTTTGAGGGTTAAAGTGTTACTGGCTTGTTTTATTAATGAGTTTTAAGACAAGGATTTCATTTTCCAAGCGCAGAGAAATGCTGGAGTTTTCCTGTAACTACACGTCACTGAGAGTAAACCGAATCACAACTCAGCAGTCTGAGCCACCATTCTGCAGGCCAGCTACGCAATGTACTGTACCTAACATGGGGTCACTCGCACTCCGGCTGCGGTCTTCTCATCACATCACAAAGGAGACAAGGACAAGACAAACGCATGAACAGGAAAACAGGACAGACACAGAAACACTGCAATATACACTCACATACTCACAGCACAGACTGTGCCTTACATGATATACACTCATACATAAGACATATAAACAGAAATACACACTTGAAGTGACAGTAGATGCCACATGTACTACGTCAGATAAGGCAGAGTCAGCACACACTGACTAATAAGCGAACAAAAACTCACCAAGGTTTGGAGCGCTGGCTGTCCTCTTTCCACCTCGGATCTTAAAGAAGCCCCGTCCGAATGAGGAGCGGCTTTTTCTGGTGCCAAAGCTGTCATTCTCCACCGGGCTGGACTGAGAGGGGGAGGCTGATGGAGAGGTCTTTTTAACATCTCCCTCCTCAGTTTCACCCTGAAGGACAAGAAGAGCACAACGACCAGGAACCTCACAAAAAGCATTTCTCAGTCAGACAATTTGGGTCAAAATTGAATAAAAGCAATACTTTAATATCCAGTAATCACAAGAGACAATGCAAAATGTACAAAGTAAGTAACACTGTGCTTGGTCCTTAAACTAAAATGGCAGACATTTATTCCACTTATAACATTGTTATAAAGCAACATTCCCAAGTAGTGGACCTTATAAAGCAGATGCCTCATTAAGAGCTCCATATCATTCTATATATTTCTACTTGTTTGCAAATACACAAGTCTCCCTAATACACATTGTTCAGGGAAATAATATAATAACTATACTTCACAGCAAATTTGACTGGAAAATCTTCTATAGAACTGATGTCTGATGTTTTTACTGATACAGGGCCCATTACTAGGGAAAGATGCTTCAAAACAGTGCTATAAATGTCTGTTACTCTAATTTATGGTCTTATGTCAATACAATGTCATTCACTTCATAATATATCTTGGGTCATCTTGTGATTATTGGCATACATAGTTTATGCATTCAAGTGATTTTTAAATATTATTCAATGCATAAAATCCATCTGTATGTAACTTTCAAATATAGTTTATAGAGCGACACACATAACTAAAGCTATGACTACAGACTGACGTTTGATTGTAGGTGCACTTGTAAGCAGCAGAGGGCACCAAAAGCTTGAATTTATTTTATTTGAGAACATTCTTATCAGAACCTTATATTAAGTTAATGGAAAGGTCAATTGAGACTCAGTACCTCCTCCCTGCCTGCAGAAGGTGATGAGCTTTCTGACCCAAGTCCATCAGATAAACTACAATCAGGGGAAAAAAAAAAAAAAAAAAAAAATCCACAATATATATATTTTTTTTATACACAATGAAGCATATCATCATCATCATCATCATCATCATCATCACAGATGGTACATAGACCATTATTTGAACCCTTCTAATTAGTGGAATATTGAAACAATGTGAATTTAGTACCAAAGTCATACTATTGCTAGCTATACTGAGGACTACACACATGCAGTGGAATGGGCTAAACAGACCTGTGTACAGGGCCTGGTTCCTCCTGAGTCGCTGGTTTAGACTCGGATGTGGTGGCAAGCTCAGACTCAGAGATAAGCTCAGACTCAGAGATGAGCTCAGTGCATGGAATCAGCTGAGGCTGTCAAGGGCCAAAAGAGTGAAGTAGAAGAAAAGGGGGTGGGTGGGGGGAGAAAGCATGTCCCTTAATCACGAGACTCCAAAACAGAGCAAGGCAAGGCCGAAACACTTCAACAATAAAAGGTTCCTTAAAAGGTTTTTGGCTTAGATACAGAGTTCTAGGAGGAAAAAAAAAAAAAAAAAAACCACAAACAACATCTAATGTGTATAGACTCTACATCATGTGGAGGTTCTCTGATAACACTTTTCTAAAAGACAGTGTTCAAAAAGATACATGACCCCTATGCAAGTTTGTAATGACAACTGACTAAAACCTACATAAACATCTATAAAGGCCAATTTCAAAATAATGAAATAATGCCAGTGATGCAATATAGCTTAAATCTCATAAATGCTATGATGAAACTTTTGCCTACTTAAACACAAACCTGATATATAAATATTTTTTTACAAAATACAAAAGAATAAACGAGCATTTTCAACAGTAAGTAGAGGGCTACTTAAAAAACTCAGTCCAAAAGTTCATTTAACTTCCATGCCAGTTTAGAACAATGACAAACACTCCCAAAAAAAATAAAGACAAAAGGAGTTGGACGGTAATGTCCTAAAGGAAGTCTGAAGAACATCCTGTGTATACAGCGGCGTTTGTGTGTCTGTGCGGGTGTGTTTGAGACAGTGTGGGGGTCGTACCTCGTCAGTCTCCTCTGAGCCTCCCAGAGAAACACACTCAGTAACTGTGGTGGGTGAAGCTATGGCTGAACCTTCACACAGACCCACCCTAGCATCCTCTTCCTTAGCTCTCTCTGAGAGTGCAGCAGAGAACAGGACAAAGTGACTGGTTGTTACCGGAAAATAAATTTAGGCAAGGTTAAAACAGATTTCTCCTTAAATTGAATTGCCCCCTCTGAGTTCAGACACAAAGGTATACAGAGAAAATCAAGTCCATTAGGTATTTCATGAAAACACTCTACCGTGAGTCAGACATTAGGAATGGTACTTTATCATTACTTAGAAATGGACCATAGTACTGATTTAGAACGATTTGTACTAAATTGTTACAGGTAAGAACAATGGCTTTTCTATAATATGTACATGCTTATCTAGAACCAGTTTGAGGTCTTATAACCCAGTGAGCAATCAATAAGAAAATCAATAAGAACTGTAAGAAACAGAGCTCTGGGTCTCTTTGTGTGAACTCCGATACTGATGATGAGGAAGCTAAAATTTGTTCATTTCAATACACCTTCCTCATGTAAGTGGGTTTTTACTAAATCAGCAGAGCTAAACTGGCTATCTTAGACAGGAAGGCTGTGGTTTTTACTAGTTGGAGAAGCATGTTTCTAAATCTGATTGAATGGTGTTGAACATCACTGGAACACTTTAATGGATAGTTTAAAGGCTTAATTGTGACTCATGTTTGTCAGAAAATAATCAGACAATATTGTTCATCCCATCATATCACGACAATCCTATTTTCATGATATCAGTGCTTGGAATTCTATATAAAAACAAATAAATTGAAAAACATTGTTTCCAAATTGTAGCCCATTAAAAAAATAGGGCTCCCTCAACTTCAAAAACCCAATTTAACTTCTGGCTCAGACCAAAATGAACCCCCAGATGCAAATTAGAGATTTGTTATCAATAAATAAATGTGGACACCTTCTCATCACCACCAACCTGCATTAGTATGCACCAGTTGCACAAACAAACCAAGATTAGTTGCATGAGTGACTAATAATGCCTGCTCACCGGTGGTCAGGTAGGGGTCGTGACCACTGATGAACAGAATAAAAGAATTTGTATAACAAATTATACAGAGAAACAGATGGACTATAGTCTGTAATTGTAGAACTACAAAGTGCACCTACATTGTATGCAGATAGTGAGTGTAGATACTAGGCAAGTGTATACAAATGCATACATAGTGTACCTAATAAAGTGACCAATGAGTGTACATGAACAGTAAGAGGGTCTAACTAACACTGTGTAACAAAGCTCTCACCTATCTGTCCCTGTACTGACATCACCATGTCCTGGACTTTCCTGTAGCGCATCAGTGACTGCTGCAGCTCTTCAATCTTACAATCCTGACAGAACCAGGACAAACACGTAAGCACTGAACTTCACAAAGTACAGGCAGAACAGTGTCATTAGGTTAACCATGATTTAAAGCAAACACT
>NC_051211.1:45070979-45116457 GCF_015220715.1 Pygocentrus nattereri
GACATGGAGATGGTTGGTGTGAAAGTAGAGGAGGCAATGGATAGGGCAAGATGGAGGCAGATGATCCGCTGTGGCGACCCCTAAAGGGAGCAGCTGAAAGAAGAAGAAGAAGAAAGAAGGTGCCATGTTGAATAACCATTCATAGTCATGCTGTGCTCCTTCATGCTTAAAACAAACAGTTTTCATAGACTTCTTTAGTGGGACAAGGCTGCTAAAATCTCAAACAAAGATGAAGTTGGCAGTCCTGCTGTTTCCAATGAGATTAGCATTAGTCTAGATGTTTTTCTGTAGTGTGTGTTAGTTTTAATGAGTGAAGTAATCTAGTAAGTAAGTAACAAAGTAAAAATTATTTATGCAGCACTTTTCACAGAGGTTACAAAGTGCTTTACAAAAACAAAAACACAGTGATAAACAAAGGACAAACACAAAAAACAAATAGGCATAGGGTAGAAACCTACTACAGACCAATTACCTAAATGCCTGTTTAAAAAGATAAATCTTTAGCCCTTTTTTAAAAGAATCAATAGCACCGGCAGACCTTAAAAGAGCAGGCAGAGCATTCCATAATCTAGATGCTATAGCCTCATTATTATTAGTCCTGAGAGAGCGAGCTGATAAATGTGGGTGAAGTAAATGCAGTGCTCTGTAAGTGAGAGTAAGAATTTTAAACTGGATCCTATGTGCAACAGGAAGCCAATGAAGACATTTTAGTAAGGGGGTTATGTGGGACCTTCTATTTGACCTTATAAGTATTCTTGCAGCAGCATTCTGAATAGCCTGCAAGCGACCAAGAGCAAGCATACTCAGCGATGAGACAAGAGCATTACAATAGTCTATACGAGATGAAATAAAGGCATTTCTAGCTTATCTACCTCACAAATGTGGTTAAAGCAAATCTATCTGACAAATGTGTTTTCATTTGCATTTGGCAGATGTTTATTTGTTATTTGGTATCATCTGATTGTTGTATACATAATACCTCTGGTTACAAACTTGGTTGTTTGGTCCTACTTATTAGCTTCTACCTAAAAGCATTTTTCAGAGCTGCTGTTAAAGATGCTATGGTCTTTATTATAAACAACCTTCTGTATAATTTGAACAAATAAGTTTGTTTACAGTTGACTGTGGCAGGCAAATGTGCAACAGTGACGTAATCTAGTCATCCAGTTTTATTCATGTAGCTGCAATGTGGCATGGTCGAGGTAGCTGGCCCGAAGTCCAGGCTGCATCATAGTTATAATGTTGGATCACACAAACTGCCAAACTAAGAAGCCTCTGAGCAACTGTTGGAAAACCACTCTCGGTCACTATCTCTGTGGTTATACTGGCGAGCTTCTCAGCCAGCAGGGGAACATTAAAACATACACACAAACAACACAAAACCAATGAAAAACCAATGCAAAGTGGAAGCCACATTGCTCCAGCATCCTTTTAGTGTAGCACACATGCACACAAGCAGAAACACACAGTCGCTCTCTATGCTCACTCACATGGTATGCATCCCCTCCTCTTCCCAGAGTCTTTCATTCTGTCCTGTCAGTAGATGGAAAAATTCTTCGGAGTGATGGCACAACCTGGCTCCGAGGCTCCAGCCACGTCTTAAGGAACACCAGATAACAGTTCCTAATGTCCTGTCGATGATTAATCTGTGCATGCAGCTCATCTGCCACTGCCAAGTGTGATGTAATTGGTGATTTATTTTAACTCTCAAATGCATTATTTTTCAAAAGCATCCACACTTTGAAATGTGTGTTACTGCTAAGAACAGCATATAAGTCCATGTTTCCTTTTCTTCATCTAAATATTACATTTTTTCAAATTTGATACTCTCCTAGTATGTGACGTGAATTCTGTGTAATAGAAGTGTAGAAAGTATAGTACAAACTAATGACAAATACTTGGGATTTGTTTCTGTGCAGTGCTTGATATGTTTCAGACTCAGTACTGTGTCCTCTATTTTGTCAGTTATGTCTCCTGCAACTGCTTTATGAATAAGAGAAGTGAGGAAAAATATATTACAGCTGCTCAGGTCGGCTAGAGTTAAGGGTACCTTAATTCCTATGTTTAGCATCATCTACTACACAGACAGTGTTACTGTAGCTTTAATGAATGTTAGTCTCAGCCTCAGATGGAGGGATAGACAGGAGTCTACACAATATCTTGTGGTGTAAGTTAATGTATTGCATTTAAAGGTCTGTTATTTTTTTTTAAACCCACATCTAAGTCTGTGCTTAACCATTATATATGTCATACCATTACTTGCAGTAACTATGGGGTGGAGGGGTATTGTATGGCCTACCTTTAATAAAAGAAATAACTAATCTATGAAAAAGTGTAAATTAACACATTTATATCAGTAATAAAAGAATGTTTTGTGTTCTCTGTTTGTCTCATTTTAGAAGTCAGGCTGGTTGGTGGTTCTCGCTGCTCTGGGAGAGTGGAGGTGCTTCATGGAGAGACCTGGTCCACAGTGTGTGATGCTGACTTTGACCAGCAGGATGCAGAGGTTGTGTGTCGAGAGCTGGGCTGTGGGCTTCCTGTGGAGGTGCTGGCTGCAGCTGCTTTTGGCAGAGGAGAGGGTCAGGTGTGGTCAGAGGAGCTTCAGTGTAGAGGCAACGAATCTCAGATTCACTTCTGTCCAACATCATCTTCACTCAAACACAACTGCTCCCATGACAGAGATGTGGGTGTGGTGTGTGCTGGTGAGCACTGAATTTACTTGTGAGCTCTCAGAATCTAAACTAAAGATCTTAATTTTATTTTTCCTCTGTGGTTAAACATTACATTTAACTCCCTGTGGCTCTGTGTGTATTTCATATTTTCTTCACTCAAAAAGATTTTTTATATCAGGTTATGATTTATGACAAAGTTCTGAAGAAAATTTTAAAGAAATTTTAAATTTAATTAGAGGGAAGAAGCCCCCAGGGTAAGATGCTGCCCTCCTTATTTTCTCTTCTGAAGGGGCAAATCTGTTCTTAACCAAGCATGCCTATAATCTCATTCATTCTTTCAGAATTTCATCCGAATCCCTGCATTTATGTCATGTATTACTTTGGGTACTTTTTAGACTCAGTTAGCCCAAGTCTCACGGACTAAGTTGTTTATTATTATTATTATTATTATTATTATTATAAAAAACACAACCATATCTGGACTAAGCAGTTAATGATTATGGTGATGATGATGATGATGATGATGATGATGATGATGATGAAGAAGAAGAAGAAGGAGACTAATTAATAAACAATTCTGACGTTTAGCTATTTTAGTTTTATTCACCATTTGTCAGAGCTATGAACACATAAATTGACAGAGGCCTAATAGAAGAATATTTGAAAAATGTAAAGACTAGAAATGGTTTGACATGACAATGAGACGGAGGCCTATAAAAGCGGATAAGAACTTTCTTGTGCTCAATAAACACAATCAACTACTGTTCCAGACTGTGTATAGGTTTGTTGTCGTCATCATCCCCCTTTGGCGGGATGATTCACCTAGTGCCCCAGAGTAATAGGACTCGTGGCTACTTCACAAGTGCTCTCTGGAGCACTGGCAGCAAGTCAGGGAACTCAGAGTCTGGCAGGTCAGGAAAGACAGTACCAGGAGCGGACACTGGAACTATCTTTGGGTGCAGGCACCGATATTTTCAGGTGCAGATGAAGCAGCGTTGTTATCCTCTGAAGACTGGGGAGCAATAAGAGACCCAGTGCTACCTTGCTAGTACTTTCTGGAGCACTAAACAGCACTGTGAACCAACAAGTCCAGCAAGTCAGAGGTCACAGAGACCAACAAGTCAGGCAAGTCTGTACAACAAGCCGAGGTGGAGCAGCGTTGTCAATAAAAATAAAACATTTCTTGTTTCCAAGCAATAGTAACATCAAGAATTAAACAGTCAATAACTATAGTGACCCTTTAAACACAAATTCTTCAAACATGCTCTGTTTGGGCTTAAAAATAAATCATTAAACAAACCAATAAAGTTATTTAGTATGGTGTAGCTTTTCCCTTTGATTATTTTAAAGACTGAAGGGAAACCCTGCAGACAGCCTTTTACAGACAGAAGAATCAACATTGCCCCATTCAGCATTTATTGCTTCAGACTTGAAAAACTTGGCCAAGCTGATTAATGTATGTGACTCAAAAGGGGGCGGAGCCTATCCCAGCAGTCCTTGGGCAGAAGGCAGGACACAACCTGGACAGGCTGCCAGTCCATTGCAGGGCAGACAGACACACACACACACACACACACACACACACCTAGGGGCAATGTAGCATGTCCAATTGGCCTGACTGCATGTCTTTGGACTGTGGGAGGAAACCAGAGAACCCAGAGGCAACCCACGCAGACATGGGGAGAACATGCAAACTCCACACAGAGAGGACACTGGTCGCCCGGCCGGGGAATCGAACCCAGGCCCTCCTTGCTATGAGGCGACAGCGCTACCCACCACGCCACGGTGCCGCCCCTAATATATCATAATTACTAAATAATTCACAAAAAATAGGACAAATATTAGATTGTTCTTCCATCCATCCATCCATCCATTATCTTCCGCTTGTCCGGGGTTCGGGTCGCGGGGGCAGCATCCTAAGCAATGAAGCCCAGACCTCCCTTTCCCCAGCCACTTCCACCAGCTCTCCAAGGGGGATTCCGAGGCGCTCCCAAGCCAGCTGGGCGATATAGTCGCGCCAGCGTGTCCTGGGTCTTCCTCCTCCCAGGTGGACTCGGCTGTGACACCTCCCGAGGGAGGCGTCCAGGAGGCATCCTAACCAGATGCCCGAACCACCTCAGCTGGCTCCTCTCAACGTGAAGAAGCAGCGGCTCTACTCCGAGTCCCTCCCGGATGACTGAACTTCTCACCCTATCTCTAAGGGAGAGTCCAGACACCCTGCGGAGGAAACTCATTTCGGCCGCTTGTATTCGCGATCTTATTCTTTCGGTCATTACCCAAAGCTCATGACCATAGGTGAGGGTGGGAACGTAGATCGACCGGTAAATCGAGAGCCTTGCCTTATGGCTGAGCTCTTTCTTTACCACAACAGACCGGTAAAGAGCCCGCATCACTGCTGACCCAGCACCAATCCGCCTGTCAATCTCCCGCTCCCTTGTACCATCACTCGTGAACAAGACCCCGAGATACTTGAACTCCTCCACTTGAGGCAAGAGCCTATCCCCGACCCAGAGAGGGCTCTCCACCCTTTTCCGCCTGAGAACCATGGTCTCGGATTTAGAGGTACTGATTCTCATCCCAGCCGCTTCAAACTCGGCTGCAAACCGATCCAGCGAAAGCTGAAGTTCGCGGCCTGATGTCCCCAATAGGACCACATCATCTGCAAACAGCAGCGATGTGACCCTGAGGTCACCAAACCGGACACCCTCCATCCCTTGACTGTGCCTAGAAATTCTACCCATAAAAATTATGAATAGAATCGGTGACAAAGGGCAGCCCTGACGGAGTCCAACTCTCACTGGGAACGAGTCTGACTTACTGCCGGCTATGCGAACCAAACTCCAGCTTTGTTTGTACAGGGCCTGAATGGCTCGTAGCAAAGAGCCATGTACCCCGTACTCCCGAAGCACCTCCCACAGAATACCCTGGGGAACACAGTCGAATGCCTTCTCCAGATCCACAAAGCACATGTGGACTGGTTGGGCAAACTCCCATGAACCCTCCAGAATCCTGGAGAGGGTGAAGAGTTGGTCCAGTGTTCCACGACCAGGGAGGAACCCGCACTGTTCCTCCTGGATCCGAGGTTCGACTATAAGCCGGACTCTCTTCTCCAGTACCCCTGCATAGACCTTGCCAGGGAGGCTGAGGAGTGTGATTCCCCTGTAGTTGGAACACACCCTCCGGTCCCCTTTTTTAAAAAGAGGCACCACCACCCCAGTCTGCCAATCCAGTGGCACCGCCCCCGATGTCCACGCAATGTTGAAAAGGCGTGTCAGCCAAGACAGCCCCACAACATCCAGAGCCTTGAGGAACTCAGGGCGGATCTCATCCACCCCTGGAGCCTTGCCACCAAGGAGCTTCTTAACTACCTTAGCGACTTCAGCCTCAGTAATGGACAAGCCTATTCCCATGTCCCCAGACTCAGCCTCCTCACTGGAGAACGTGTCAGTGGGATTGAGAAGGTCCTCAAAGTATTCCTTCCACCGCCCAATGACGTCTTCAGTCGAAGTCAGCAGCACACCATCTCCACTATATACAGTGCTAGTGGCACACTGCTTTCCCCTTCTGAGTCGCCTGATGGTTTGCCAGAATCTTTTTGGAGCCGACTTAAAGTCAGTTTCCAATGCCTCACCAAACTCCTCCCATACACGGGTTTTTGCCTTGGCAACAACTGAAGCCGCAGATCGCTTGGCCTGTCGATACCTGCCAGCTGCCTCTGGTGTCCTACAGGCCAACTATGCCCGGTAGGACTCCTGGAATTTTCCTGCTCTATATGTTTAGGTGTTTAGTGTTCCAGATATTCAGGGCTGGACTGAAACTTGCACCTACTGGCAGTGTTCTTTTTTGGAGCGATAATATGGAAACCCACTCTTGGTTGTCTGGTGGTTTTGCATTCTTACAAAGTTACTGTTAACCTGCAAAAGTAGTTTAAG
This sequence comes from Pygocentrus nattereri, assembly GCF_015220715.1. NCBI lineage: Eukaryota > Metazoa > Chordata > Actinopteri > Characiformes > Serrasalmidae > Pygocentrus > Pygocentrus nattereri. The sequence goes on from NC_051211.1 coordinate 45,077,584, forward strand.
CTAACGGCTCCAAAATGAAACACAGATGAACCCACTCAGATTTGTCTTTATTCTCTACACTAATGCTTATGATGTCAGTTAGCCAGATGAACTTGCTTGATTGTTTAGGAAGTTGTTTAGACTTTCTCGCCAAGCTTGGACTAGCTTCCAGTGCTGATGTTTAGTGGTGTGGCCGCTGAGCCACCCTCTCATTAAACCACAGTGGCACTGACGCAACAGGGGAAGGAGCAAAGAGTTCCCTTTCTCTCTTCTGTCTTGCCCTTAACTGCAGTCAGCTGACACTGGTTTGTCATTGGCAGTGCGGGTTCAAACCACTTACTATGGGTGTAGTCTGCCCTTAATGCGAAATACTAGACATTTACAGATCACAACAAACATGAGCAACAAAGTTATTTCTTTCTCTCTCTCTGTTGTACAGACAGTGTGAGGCTGGTGGATGGTGGCAGCCGCTGCGCTGGGAGAGTGGAGGTTCTTCATAGAGGACAGTGGGGAACAGTGTGTGATGATGGCTGGGATATGAGAGATGCTGCATTGGTGTGTAGAGAGCTGGGCTGTGGAGAGGCTGTAGATGCATTGAGTGATGCTCACTTTGGATCAGGATCAGGACCAATCTGGATGGATAATGTGGCCTGTAGTGGATCAGAGTCTACACTGAAGAACTGTAAATCACCAGGATGGGGTAAACATAACTGTGATCATTCTAAAGATGCTGGAGTCGTCTGTTCAGGTATGGTCCTGTATTTTCATAACTTTTTAATTGTGTTATAAGGTATTAATCATTTCTCATAAGCAGATAACTAATCCAACAGGGCAAAATAGTCTCTAAATGAGGTGTACTTGATAGTCAACTCAGAGATAACATTCATAACAATGAGGTGTATAATAATTGCCTTGTTATCTAAAGAAAACTTGAGTTCTGTCTTAGCTGTTAGAAATTCTATAATACAACATATGAACACAAGGGTACAAAGAGTTTAAATATATAAAAATGCTTAAAAGAAAGATAGAGAAAGAGAAATGAAAGAGTGTAGAAAAAGAGAACAGTGTATACAGTGATATAAACAAGCTGAAGCAAGGTAATCTGAGAAACTGAAGAGAGATAGATCAAATCAAATATGCAGTATCATTAAGCTGCCTAAGTGAAAACCAAGAATAGGAAAAAATAACACCTTGTAAATGTAAAATCACAAACAACAATGACAAACCTATATATCTGGAACTTGGTCCATATATCTGGCATGGTTTCTAAAAAAGCTCCACGATACAGATCATGCTATGATAAGTAGTTTCATTTTCAAGTCTGTACCAGCCATTTTCCAGTGGGATAGTGTAGTGGTTAACACCTCTGCCTTCTACACTGTAGACTGGGGTTCAATCCCCCACCAGGGCAAGCACCCTACACTATACCAATAAGGGTCCTTGGGCAAGACTCCTAACACCACCTTGGCCTACCTGTGTAAAATGATCAAATTGTAAGTCGCTCTGGATAAGAGCGTCAGCCAAATGCCATAAATGTGGAACTTACACCAAATTAAATTCTTTATAGCTTGATACTTGCCATCATTCTTCTATTGGAAAAGAAGTGGAGAGAAATTTATATTATCACTCAAAAATTTGTCCTTGGGTTCAATTACTTTGGCCCGGCTGGGCCTGGCCTCCACTTTGTCAAACTGGACAAAAAATCTACATTATGCCCATATCATACAACTGGTGTGTCCCACAACTTTGAAGATCATTCTAATATCTCTGGCATGATTACTTGTAGCTTTTAAATCGAGACAAAACATGCCATGTTCTGTACAAAACTTACACACTTAAGAGAAAAGACCCCCTTTTAGAGTGCTTTTAAAGGAAGTCTGGTCTTGCCCCTAGGAAGGTTTCCATGTCCTCCTTATCCCTGGGGAAACCATGGTCACCTGGTTGTTGGGGGTCCAAGGCTGGAATCCAGACATAATCAGAAAGATATTTTGTGGTTCCTACAGTGGTCGTACTTTTTGGAAAACACAGTATATATTTAAACAAATATTATGAATTTTTTTGTGCATTTTAATTAAAATACATCTTAATTACCACTTTCTCCATCTTGAAACTATTAATACTCTGTTCTCTCATAACATTTCAGGAGTCAGGCTGGTTGGTGGTTCTCACTGCTCTGGGAGAGTAGAAGTGCTTCATGGAGAGACCTGGTCCACAGTGTGTGATGCTGACTTTGACCAGCAGGATGCAGAGGTTGTGTGTCGAGAGCTGGGCTGTGGGCTTCCTGTGAAGGTACTGGGAGCAGCTGCTTCTGGCAGAGGGGAGGGTCAGGTGTGGTCAGAGGAGCTTCAGTGTAGAGGCAACGAATCTCAGATTTTCTTCTGTCCAACATCATCTTCACTCAAACACAACTGCTCCCATGATAATGATGTGGGTCTGGTGTGTGCTGGTAAGAAATATATCTTTCATACTTGCGCTTGTATTCCTCCAATTCACCCCACATTTGAAACTGAAGTTTATTTAGGGGTTTCATTTTCTGTATGCATCTCATTGATTCTGCATTAATATAGCAACTTTATGTATCTCTCTGCCTGTTTTCATATCACTCATTTTTCTTTCATGTATAGGCAGTGTGCGGTTGGTTGATGGGAGCAGTCACTGTACTGGGAGAGTGGAGGTTCTTCATAGAGGACAGTGGGGAACAGTGTGTGATTATGGGTGGGATATGAGAGATGCTGCAGTGGTGTGTAGAGAGCTGGGCTGTGGAGAAGCTATAAATGCACTGAGTGATGCTCACTTTGGACCAGGATCAGGACAAATTTGGATGGTTGACGTGGACTGTAGTGGGTCAGAGTCTACATTGAAAAACTGCCACTCAGCACTTTGGGGTAAACAAGCGTGTAATCACTCAAATGATGCTGGAGTTTTCTGCTCAGGTAAGAAGAATTTTCATCATTTTCACACTCATCAAGCCATTTAGTGGCCCCTAATGCCTTGTGGATGGGAGCATTGTCATCCTGGTGGAGACCACTGCCATCAGGATTTAAATGTTTCTTCATAGGATAAAGGTGATTAGCTTAGTTTTGACTTGCAGTGACTCGTCTCTTTGTGGGGACAAGTGGATTCAAAGCATCCCTGCAAAATGCCCCCCACAGCATTATAGATTCACCAGATACCCTCACTTAGTGGCATGCACAGACTTTGGTGAGGGCAGGGGCTGAGCTGTTTCAAAAGGACATTGGGGGGGAGGGGTACTTCTGGAACAATGCATATCAGGATATTTTCAAACTATGAAAATACAGTTATTGACAAAGTTATTGTAATATTGTTGTGTTCTGCATGCATATCCAATTTTAATTATGCAAACTTATATTCAAGTATACATTATATATTCATGTGCATTTTTCTTGTTGCAAGAACCAAGTAACAAACCTAACCTGATTATTATTATTATTATTATTATTAAAAATTCTTTCAAATTCTTCAAATATGTGACTTGATGATCATAAAACACATTTGAAGTTTATTAGTCACATGAAATGAAATGGAGCCAAAAAAATTCAGTTTCTCTGCCTGATCAGCACTGTGCAAGATTCAGACTGCACGGTGTCTGTAACCATTGCACCATAACTGATGATAGCAGGCTTTTTAAAATTATTTTTTATTGTGTTATTTTCTGGCTCAATTATTACTTAAGTGACCAAGCCGCCTGCTCTCCAGTAACAATTTTAAGTATTATTAAGGTTTTGCACAGTGGCAAATTAAATATTGAGAGCTTATCAAAAATGGCGCCATTAATTCTGAGGTCTGACTATTGAAGAGCAGGGTAACATGGGGCTAATAAAGTATGAAGAGAAACAGATGGACAGTCTGTAATTGTAGAACAATTGGTAATTGGTAAGTGGACTCTATAAAATAGACAGTGAATGCAGAAACAAGCAGGTGTACTTAATGAAGTGGCTGGTAAGTGACTGTAGGTAAAATGTAGATAAAAACAGTGAAGAAAGCAGTGATTCATAAGTTTACTTTGACCTGTAATTAAATGAAAACAGTATAGAAACATATTATTTAATGTTTTGCCTTTTGAATGTCTGAAACACTGTAAATTTATCTAAAAACTTCTTCAACAGGTGGTGCAATGATGTTTGGGTACAAAAGGACCATCCATGAAAGGCAGAGGCCTTTATGACAGAGGATGGGTCAAGGCCCACCCTTTGCCCAAAAATGTGATAACAGTTATAGAACATTAGGATTCATTCACTAACTGTTCTTAAAGTCCACCAATGATTCTACTTTGAGCTAAAGCCCTGGAATAAAACTTATCTGAGATGGACTGAAACAAAGTGTAAACATGTGCTGTCATCTGACGAGTCCACCTTTCAATGTTGTTGTTGTTTTTTTTTAATTTTAGTACCAGAACCACCTCTAATTCACATCTCTAGCCAGTGGCTCACGATTCACTGAATGGGCTATGAGGAAGCTTGAAAAATAGTAAAATATTCTCTTTAAAATTTAGAGCAGCATCCCCAGTAAAATCTAAATCCTGTCATTATAGCTGAGGCAGAGAAACAGTGTATCTGGCACAAGGTATATGCTGTATCAATCTATAAAAAACAGAAAAGTAGAATACATTGCATTCTTTACATTCTCCACATGTAAAGTTTTCACAGTAGGTGAATATTATGTACTTTTCATCAAATATTAACAGTGTATGGCAGAACATACCAAATTCTCAAGAATAACTTGATAGCATGGCTATGACAAAGTACACAGCCACAAAGTATATATATATTTTTTATGATTGCTTAAGCACAATTTTGAAAACAGGGCTCTTTTTGTGCAAACAGTTCATACAGCCACATACACAAGCAGCAGAAAAAAATCTGATCTTTTGCAAAATTAAACATTTTATTCAAAACTGTACAATTTATAAATACCCAGTTTTGTGACCGTATGGTGCACACATCATTCGTACAATTTTATTCTATTTGGATCAGTTACACATTTCTGTGCTTAATATAAAACACCTTTGACATTTCTGCTTTTCTTTTGATAAAGTTGCAAAGTTCTTCATGTGAAAGTTTATACAGTCAGTTATACAGTGTGTGAGTCTGTCAATGTCCCCCCATAAGGATCACACAGTTCCTCCTATACTGTTGTGTCAGAACAGCGTTTCAGAGCCTCTTCAGTCCCCTCAGACCCTTTCTTAACGGTGAGGGTGACAGCATTTATACACTGGCAGAAGATGAACCAGGTTGTGATCTGACCTTCCAATGGGAGGGAGGGGTGATGAATTATATGCCTCCTTGGTTTTGGCATCAAGCAGATCCAGTATTTTATTGTCTCTGGTGTGACGGGTTTCATACTGTGTGAAGTTTGTCAGAGTAGGGGATCGAGAAATGTGGTTAAAGTCAGGCTTTATTTTTAATTACAAATTATGTTGCATATTTAATATCACATATTTTCAATACTCAAAATCAGTGTAAACTGAAAGACAGAGCTAGACATAATTCACTTTCTAATAATATTTGTCATATGTAATATAACAGTAGTGAGTGGGATTTGGGTGATTTTGGAGCTGGATCTCTGGCTGATGGATGGTCACAGGTGGATGAAATCACTCTGGATGGTGAGGGCAGAGTCTGATGAGTGATGTGATGTGTGAATCATGTCGCTTTTAGGTGATTTTCCGAGCCAGACTACTCACTGATGCTGACATCACAGCTCAATGATGTCATGCTTTCTCGTCTTCTGAATGTCCTGATTTGTGGATCATATTTGTACTTTAAACCGTTCTGAAGTTATGAAGGCTAGAAATGACCTACCATTTTGCAAATTGCGGGCCTGGTCATAAGGGTTCATTTTTAGCTTCCAGTCAGTCAGCCAACTTAATCAGCGCTGTCTTCACTGTCATGAGAAGAAGACTCTGAAGAGGAAGACTGCTTCACTGTTTGACACAATTTCTGTTACTTTTAGTGTGGTTTAGACACTAATTTTTCTCTTTCTAAAGCAATTTAGCTTCAGCTTGGAGGACTGATAAGAGGCACATTTATAATTTGAGCATTGCTTCATTGATTGTTAAATGTATAAAGAATTTTTTCAAACCCAATTTATTTAACATTTGCTTTAAGTCACCTTCAAATTGGCACTCAGACCATTCATATGATCAACTTATAATAATAGAATGACAAGACTTAAAAAAAAGAAAATTAAGCAAGTGAAAGATTAAATATATTGTCTTTGTACTGTTTTCAGTTGAATACAGCTCAAAAAGGATTCGCAAAACAATCCTTTAAGTTTTTCATTTTTTTTCATTTGGTGCATAACAAATAAAGATTCTGATTCTGATTCTAAAGCACAAGCATCAGAATCATTGAATCATTGCTGTTGACCACAATTTCCAACCCAGTTTACTAATGTTTATCATACTTCTCAACACAGATATGATTAGTTACTGTACCTTTTGAAACACTAGTCAGTCTTTGTGAGTGAAGCCCCTGCCATCCATGCCTCTTTTAAATGTACCTAGATATTTTGTATATATTTTTTATTTATTGCTAAAGGTCACCTGCATCTGCTAAACATGTAAAATATGTCATAAAGCATAGTAGGATTTAAACGACTGGGGTGTCTGATAGCCTAGTGGTAGGAAAGGTGAACCAGTAACTAAAGGCACATGTTTAAATCCCAGGACTGACTAAGTATATCTGGTCCTGCCCTCGGGCAAGCCCCCCTTTTTCCCAGTTAGTGCTCCTGTAGGATCATTAAGAATAAAATGTTCTCTTTTCTACCTTTGTAATATTTCAGGAGTCAGGCTGGTTGGCGGTTCTCGCTGCTCTGGGAGAGTGGAGGTGCTTCATGGAGAGACCTGGTCCACAGTGTGTGATGCTGACTTTGACCAGCAGGATGCAGAGGTTGTGTGTCGAGAGCTGGGCTGTGGGCTTCCTGTGGAGGTGCTGGGAGCAGCAGCTTTTGGCAGAGGGGAGGGTCAGGTGTGGCCAGAGGAGCTTCAGTGTAGAGGCAACGAATCTCAGATTTTCTTCTGTCCAACATCATCTTCACTCAAACACAACTGCTCCCATGACCGTGATGTGGGACCAGTGTGTGCTGGTAAGTGCATTTAAAGGTTTTCTTTTCTGCAAACATTTTTTCTTTGCATCATTTTAAGTTGACAGTTTAGCAATGAGGAGCTGTCTTTTTTATTCATCTCATTTTTTGTCTCATATTCTCTCTCTGTTATACAGACAGTGTGAGGCTGGTGGATGGTGGCAGTCGCTGTGCTGGGAGAGTGGAGGTTCATCATAATGGACAATGGGGAACAGTGTGTGGTGATTACTGGGATATGAGAGATGCTGCAGTGGTGTGTAGAGAGCTGCACTGTGGAGAGGCTGTAGATGCACTGAGTGATGGTCACTTTGGACCAGGATCAGGACAAATCTGGATGAATAATGTGGCCTGCAGTGGATCAGAGTCCACACTGAAGAGCTGTAAATCACCAGGATGGGGTAAACATAACTGTGATCATTCTAAAGATGCTGGAGTCATCTGTTCAGGTAAACTATATTCACATATTAGAAAGAAACAATACAATAAACTGATTTTAAATGAGCACATTCACATTTCTTAAACTTTGTTACTTTAGTTATGAATTGTACTTACAGTTTACAGTTTTTCTGTATTTTTTATTTCAGAAAAGCATTGCAGTACTGTTTGCAACAATAAGAGTAATGACTGATATAGAAATACAGATTCATGAAGTTTAACTATGGCCACTACACACTGTACAGGCCGCTGAAAGAAGGTTAATTGGAAATGCTCCAATCAAAGTTACAGTGAACACACATTACTAAGCAGAATGTATACGACTACAAAAGCAGTCTTATGGGCTTGTCTTTAATACCCCTTCCCTAAGGGAAACTCAGTATTTCTGCTGCTGAGGTACTGTGCACTGTTACTGCTGCTGTTACTGTGCACTGCCCATCCCAAACTCACACCTAACAAACTACTAAATTGGGCCTACTCATTAGCAGCAGGAGTCATAGGCTGTCCATTGCATAGATGGGGAAAGTGGCATCATTCTCTTTACTCCCACAGTCAGCAGTAAATCTTGGGGTAGGGAATATATAAAGTTGCTTCAAAGCTGTGGCACAGGTGTCACAGCTGTTGAGGCTAACCCTCAGCATATTCAATTCAATTCAATTCAACTTTGTCATTATACAATACAGGGTAGTACAGTATAACGAAACTCTATCGGGCTAACTTTCCAGTCCAGTAATAAAAGATGCATAGTAAACAGTGCAAAGGCAAAGACAGTAAAAGACAGACAAAATGTGCATAGTCAGTAGGTACAGGTGTCAAATGTAGACAAGATGTGCGTAGGCAAGTGTTATAGGTGTATTGGATGTATAGACAGTTAATGCATAGTCAGATATTCAAGTGTATATATAACACTGTACAGACTAATTCCACTACTAGCATTAGCTCTTCTGAAGGGACACCCCCTATCACTCAAAGCCTCTGTCTAATGTGTCTCACAATGTGCAATTACAAAATAGTTTCACTGGCTTGACTGATGTAAACATGGTTTCCAGAACCTGTTTGTTTGGGTGAAACAGACAAATTCTTGACTAGGGTGCCAAATAGGCCAAAGTCACCAGTAGTCACAGTCACTGCTTCACACTGCTTGGTTGCCTCTGGCACCTGATCACTGTGCAGCTCTTCTGTTGCCCCAAACAAAATCTTTTCTACTAGTCAGTCCACTATAATCATGGCATTGTAATGCTTTGGGAACTGGATGCTACCACACCATGGTAACGACATCTTCCTGCCCTGAAAGAGGAGATTCCCATGGACTGCTAGGCTATCCTCGGGAATTGTAGGCTTCTCTGAGCCACTGTAGCCAACCACTCTGGCTTCCAGCATGTCACTGTCTTGTACTTGCTGGAGTTTCTCCATGCTGATACTGTAGGGGCTATATATATTTATATATATATATATATATATATACACACACACATATGTATAGGTATATGTATATATACATACATATATATATATATATATATATATATATATATATATATATATATATCCATCCATCCATCCATCCATTATCTTCCGCTTCTCCGGGGTTCGGGTCGCGGGGGCAGCATCCTAAGCAATGAAGCCCAGACCTCCCTTTCCCCAGCCACTTCCACCAGCTCTCCAAGGGGGATTCCGAGGCGCTCCCAGGCCAGCTGGGCGATATAGTCGCGCCAGCGTGTCCTGGGTCTTCCCCGGGGTCTCCTCCCAGGTGGACTCGCCTGTGACACCTCCCAAGGGAGGTGTCCAGGAGGCATCCTAACCAGATGCCCGAACCACCTCAGCTGGCTCCTCTCGACGTGAAGAAGCAGCGGCTCTACTCCGAGTCCCTCCCGGATGACTGAACTTCTCACCCTATCTCTAAGGGAGAGTCCAGACACCCTGCAGAGGAAACTCATTTCGGCCGCTTGTATTCGCGATCTTATTCTTTCGGTCATTACCCAAAGCTCATGACCATAGGTGAGGGTGGGAACGTAGATCGACCGGTAAATCGAGAGCCTTGCCTTATGGCTCAGCTCTTTCTTTACCACAACAGACCGGTAAAGAGCCCGCATCACTGCTGACCCAGCACCAATCCGCCTGTCAATCTCCCGCTCCCTTGTACCATCACTCGTGAACAAGACCCCGAGATACTTGAACTCCTCCACTTGAGGCAAGAGCCTATCCCCGACCCAGAGAGGGCTCTCCACCCTTTTCCGCCTGAGGACCATGGTCTCGGATTTAGAGGTACTGATTCTCATCCCAGCCGCTTCACACTCGGCTGCAAACCGATCCAGCGAAAGCTGAAGTTCGCGGCCTGATGTCTCCAATAGGACCACATCATCTGCAAACAGCAGCGATGTGACCCTGAGGTCACCAAACCGGACACCCTCCATCCCTTGACTGTGCCTAGAAATTCTATCCATAAAAATTATGAATAGAATCGGTGACAAAGGGCAGCCCTGACGGAGTCCAACTCTCACTGGGAACGAGTCTGACTTACTGCCGGCTATGCGAACCAAACTCCAGCTTTGTTTGTACAGGGCCTGAATGGCTCGTAGCAAAGAGCCATGTACCCCGTACTCCCGAAGCACCTCCCACAGAATACCCCGGGGAACACAGTCGAATGCCTTCTCCAGATCCACAAAGCACATGTGGACTGGTTGGGCAAACTCCCATGAACCCTCCAGAATCCTGGAGAGGGTGAAGAGTTGGTCCAGTGTTCCATGACCAGGGCGGAACCCGCACTGTTCCTCCTGGATCCGAGGTTCGACTATAAGCCGGACTCTCTTCTCCAGTACCCCTGCATAGACCTTGCCAGGGAGGCTGAGGAGTGTGATTCCCCTGTAGTTGGAACACACCCTCCGGTCCCCTTTTTTAAAAAGAGGCACCACCACCCCAGTCTGCCAATCCAGTGGCACCGCCCCCGATGTCCACGCAATGTTGAAAAGGCGTGTCAGCCAAGACAGCCCCACAACATCCAGAGCCTTGAGGAACTCAGGGCGGATCTCATCCACCCCTGGAGCCTTGCCACCAAGGAGCTTCTTAACTACCTTAGCGACTTCGGCCTCAGTAATGGACAAGCCTATTCCCATGTCCCCAGACTCAGCCTCCTCACTGGAGAACGTGTCGGTGGGATTGAGAAGGTCCTCAAAGTATTCCTTCCACCGCCCAATGACGTCTTCAGTCGAAGTCAGCAGCACACCATCTCCACTATATACAGTGCTAGTGGCACACTGCTTTCCCCTTCTGAGTCGCCTGACGGTTTGCCAGAATCTTTTCGGAGCCGACTTAAAGTCACTTTCCAAGGCCTCACCAAACTCCTCCCATACACGGGTTTTTGCCTTGGCGACAACTGAAGCCGCAGATCGCTTGGCCTGTCGATACCTGCCAGCTGCCTCTGGTGTCCCACAGGCCAACCATGCCCGGTAGAACTCCTTCTTCAGCTTGACGGCATCTCTCACCTGGGGTGTCCACCACCGGGTTCGAGGATTACCGCCCCGACAGGCACCAACTACCTTACGGCCACAGCTACAGTCAGCCGCTTCAGCAATGGAGGAACGGAACATGGCCCATTCTGAGTCAATGTCCCCCACCTCCCCCGATATCTGGTCAAAGTTCTGACGGAGGTGTGAGTTGAAGATCAATCTGACAGGTTCTTCTGCTAGACGTTCCCAGCAAACCCTCACTATACGTTTGGGCTTGCCTGGTCTGACCGGCATCTTCCCCCACCACCTGATCCAACTCACCACCAGGTGGTGATCAGTTGACAGCTCAGCTCCTCTCTTTACCCGAGTGTCCAAAACACATGGCCGCAAGTCCGATGACACGACTACAAAGTCAATCATTGAACTGTGGTCTAGGGTGTCCTGGTGCCATGTGCACTTATGGACATCCTTGTGTTCGAACATGGTGTTTGTGATGGACAAACTTTGGTTTGCGCAGAAGTCCAAAAACTGAACACCACTCGGGTTCAGATCAGAGAGGCCATTCCTCCCAATCACACCCCTCCAGGTCTCACTGTCATTGCCCACGTGAGCGTTGAAGTCCCCCAGTAGGACAATAGAGTCTCCAGGAGGAGCACTTTCAAGCACCCTTCCCAAGGACTCTAAGAAGGCTGGGTACTCTGAACTGCTGTTCGGTGCATAAGCACAGACAACAGTCAGGACCCGTTCCCCAACCCGAAGGCGTAGGGAAGCTACCCTCTCGTCCACCGGAGAAAACCCCAATATACAGGCACCAAGTCGAGGGGCTATGAGAAAGCCCACACCTGCCCGCCGCCTCTCACCATGGGCAACTCCAGAAAAGAATAAAGTCCAGCCCCTCTCAAGGAGATTGGACCCAGAGCCCAAGCTGTGTGTTGAGGTGAGCCCGACTATATCTAGCCGGTATCTCTCAACCTCGCGCACCAACTCAGGCTCCTTCCCCGCCAGTGAGGTAACGTTCCAAGTTCCAAAAGCCAGTTTCAGCAACCAAGGATCAGAACGCCAAGGCCCACGCCTTCGGACGCTACCCGATCCACAACGCCTACTACTGCCCCTCCCATTGATGGTGGGTCGATGGGATATATATATATATATATATATATATATATATATATATATATATATATATATATATTGTTCATAATATGGTTGGTTTATAAATGTAACATATTAGACAGGACAGTGACAATGGTCTCCTAAAAAAAGTTTAATTAATCAAATTTAAACGTACATACCCTTAGACATCCTTGAATGATCTTTTTTCTAACGATTATATTTTAGAAGTCAGGCTGGTTGGTGGTTCTCGCTGTTCTGGGAGATTGGAGGTGCTTCATGGAGAGACCTGGTCCACAGTGTGTGATGCTGACTTTGACCAGCAGGATGCAGAGGTTGTGTGTCGAGAGCTGGGCTGTGGGCTTCCTGTGGAGGTGCTGGGATCAGCTGCTTTTGGCAGAGGGGAGGGTCAGGTGTGGTCAGAGGAGCTCCAGTGTAGAGGCAACGAATCTCAGATTTACTTCTGTCCAACATCTTCACTCAAACACAACTGCTCCCATGAGAATGATGTGGGTGTGGTGTGTGCTGGTAAGTGATTGATTGATTGATTGATTGATTGATTGATTGATTGATTGATTGATTGATTGATTGATTTCAGTTAGTTAGAATGGTGTCACATTTTAACACATTTAACGCATTTTTGTTCAAAAATAGTTGTTTGGTGATTTCTGAGTTGGTCTTGCCATCTGTATATTCTCTCTCATTCTGTCTCTCACAGGCAGTGTGAGGTTGGTGGATGGCGGCAGTCGCTGTGCTGGGAGAGTGGAGGTTCTTCATAGAGGACAGTGGGGAACAGTGTGCGGCTTTATCTGGAATATGAGAGATGTTTCAGTGGTGTGTAGAGAGCTGAGGTGTGGGGAGCCATTGAGCCTGGATGCTGCTGTAGGAGGATCAGGACCGATCTGGATGAGTCATGTGGACTGCAGTGGATCAGAGTCTACACTGAAACACTGTGGATCACTGGGATGGGGCAAACATATCTGTATTCATCTTTTCGATGTTGAAATTCATTGTTCAGGTATGTTTCAATCGTTTTATTACCAAATCCTACTACTTGCCAAAAAGCTACACAGATGCCCAAACAGCTAAATAACTAATAAACAAATGTTTCAGTCTTTAATGTGTCTTTAGCCTTTAGTATAGCTTCTGTTTTTATTGCTTTCAGCTTTTCAAAGAAATATGCAGGAATTTAAATTATTGTTCACATTAAAAGTTCAGTCTTTGACTTTGTTTACACTTTATCCTTTCATCAATCCATATAGTCCTAATTGCAAATTTAGATTAATAGTCCACAAAACCTGATTCTGCATCTCAGATGTCCAGTTTTGTTATTTTATTTCAAAATGTATAATTATATGCTTATAAGTAATTAAATACTCATTATTTATATATTAATTAACTGCTCATTTAATTTTTTGATCATTTTAAGTTTTTGATTAGGTACTTATTCATTGGTAATTGAGTACACAATTAATTGATAGTTTAGTTTATCAGTTTTCAGCTTATTTACTCTTTAATTATCTATTACTTACTAAACTGCTAATGAACTGATAAGTGTGTTTACTCATAAATATGTAACATACAAAATGATAAAGTACTTATATTTTAATTTCCTTTTTAATTATCTGTTGGTTAATTAACTGATCGTGTTGTATTTTTTATGTATGTTTTTGGGCTTTACTGGACACTTTCCTTCACTGCCACATATTCACTTAATGAAACTTTACCATTAATTATTGCTTTGTGTGTCCCTCTAGGTGATCTTCACTATTACTCTACTAATTATAATACGAATTCATGATTAAGAGCAGCCCATACAGAATTCACTGTGAATCACAAAAATGAAAACAAACAAACAAAAAAAAACTTGTGGACAAACTGTTTAGGCCTAAAACAGGCTGCTTATCCAAAGTATGTAAACAGTTACCTTTATAAGCGAATGAAATAGCCATACACTGACAGAATCTATCATATTATTATCTTATTATTTAGGATTTAACGGATTAAATGTTAATTGATATTTGTATATTTCCCACTTTATTTGAGGGGACACAAAACAAGTAGAGATAAATTAAGATATCAGTACCAAGTCTTAATCATGAGTCTATAGTATGAATTGTAGTGAGAATCATCTCTTTACTGGGAGACACACAAAGTGGTGATTAATTTATTACATTAAATCAGAAGATTAAATATCAGATAATTAACAAGATTAACACATAAGCACTTGTTAGTTCTCTTGCTACTTATTTATTTGAATAAGCGTACATCAGTTCATTGCCAGTGTAGTAAGCAGTAGTTAATGCACAGTTAATGAGTAAATAAGCTCTGAACTATAACAAACTAAACTGACCGGTTAACTGTACATTCAATTACTAATTTCTAAGTACTTAAACAATAACTAATGCTTAATGAACAGTGAATTAGTGTACACATAATGAGTATGTAACTTATTTGCATATAGCTATCAATTAATGTGTGACCTTTACTGTAAAGATTTACAGTGCATTTCTTTGTCATTGTGTTTATAATGGCTTCTTAACAGCTGCACATTCTTTCAGACCCATAGTGTTAAATTGCCTTCTAACAGTGGAAGGATGAACATAAAAACTTTTTTTTTTATCTGAAGCAATGTAAGTGGAGTGGTGCTTGATTTTCTTTTATGTCTCAAACACAAAACTTTAAGTACTTTAAGTGAGGACATTTGGGATGTGGTAGAATGGAAGATTCACAGCATGAATGTGTAGCTGCAAAATCTTTAACAGTTATGTGAAGCAATCATGTCAACGTGGACCAGAATCTCCCAGCACCTTGTTGAATATGTAGACATGCCACAGGCGCGTATGTCTGGTGAGTGTGTGTGTGTGTGTGTGTGTGTGTGTGTGTGTGTTTGCATATATTCATAGTACAGTGCAAAGTTTTAAAAAAGCATGTTAGTATGTTAGATGATTCCTAAATGGAACAGCAAACATCACAAAAACCTGACCACTTAAACTGATCTTAACATCAAGATTCACAAACATGAATTTTGAAGAATTTGTACATACTCTAATGAAATATGTTGATTTTATAAGCAGAAATACAATTGTTGCCATGACTAGCTACTTCATTAACTAAAGCTCCTTATACTATGTACCACCACAGAGCAGGTACTATTAGGGTGGTGGATCATTTTCAGCACTGCGGTGACACTGACATGGTGGTGGTGTGTTTGTGTTTGTTGTGGTGGTCTGAGTGAGCTGGACTGCGAATAGTCCACCAACCAAAAACATGCATCCAACAGTGTCCTGTGGGCAGTGTCCTGTTGCTACTGATGAAGGTTTAGAGGATGACCAACACAAACTGCGCTGCAAAAGATGAGTTATTGTCACTAACTTTACCTCTACAAGAGGGACCAACAAGATAGGTGTGTTTAACAGAGTGGACAGGATTAGAGGATCATCTGTAATTTTACCAGCATGTTTTATCACCCTGCTGTTATAGATGTCCTGAAGCACAGGCAGACTACATATAATGATCTTCTCCACTGTCCTGATTATGCGCTGGAGTTTGGCTTGTTCTTGTGACATGGAGAAACCAAACAAGATGGTTATGGATGATGTGAGGATGTACCTAATGATTGTGGTTTAGAACTGGATCATCAGGCTCTGTGGCAGGTTGAATTTCTTCAGCTGTGTCAGGAAGAGCATTCTCCTCTATGCTGTCTTGGCTGTGGAGACTATATTCTTCTCACACTCTAGGTTCCTGGATTTGGTGCTGTCCAGGAACTTGAGTGAATTCACATTGGACATTACAGAGCTATTGATGATGAGTTTTGAGCCTGAGGTTCACCACCATCTCTAGTCTTTTCCATGTCCAGCAGCAGGTGGCTGCTGCTGCACCAGGAGATGAGCTGCTCGTCTTCCTTTCTGTAGGGAAATTCTTCACCATTGGCTGTGAGGCCCAACATGGTGGTGCCATCTGCAAACTTCAGGATCTTCACAGCCAGAAAATGTGAAGCAGCAGTCATTGATAGACTGAAAAGAAAGAGGCATAGTACACAAACTTGTTGCACTCCAGTACTGAGGGAGAGGGGGTCTGATCTGTGTTTTTGTAGTTGTGTGTTTCTGCATGTGCTGTCTCTTGTTTGTCAGGAAATCCATGATCCGTCTGCGGATGGGATCTGGCAAAGACAATTGACACAGTTTGATCTGCAGGAGCTCATGGGCTATGGTGTTGAAAGCCAAGCTGAATTCCACAAACAGAACTCTACTATAGGTTCCAGGACTGTTGAGATGCAGTATGAAGTTAACAAACTTGACAGACTTGTTTGTGATGGCCTTCAGGTGAGCTAGGACCATGTTGTCAAAGACTTCATAACTACAGAGGTCAGGGCTGCTGACCTGTAGAGCATGTGTTTTTTTGTTTGTTTTTTTGGGGGGTGGTTGGGGAGGGCAGGGACTGGAATGAGGTTCTAGTTGTTCTAGTTGAAGGTGATTGTACTTTTGAGATTTGTACTAGTTGATAAGGTTGGATGAAGAGACCAAGTCTGGCCCTGGTACTTACGTTTTGGTCTATTGAAAAGCCTGATGATGTCCAGCTCATTGATAAGGAGATAAGCAGGATGCAAAGATGAGAGACCCAGGATCGGGGAGGGCAGGGGACAGGAAGGCTGATTATTGTTTTTTTCCCCACTTTCCACATTTTTCAAATTCTAATCTACAGTACAACAAGTCTTTAGAGAGCTGGCAGTCATTCAGGAAGCAAGAGTTTTTCTAACCTTGTAGTTGCTGATCCCTTGTAAGCCTTTCCATATTTAATTTGTTTTGCAGCAATGTGGCCTCTCCAAGTATTTTTTTTTGCTGCTTTAATCCCTTTCTCCAGCCTGTTTTCCTGTTTTCCTGTTTTTGGCCGTTTTATGGAGAATTCTGTCCCGTTTCCTGAGTGCTATTTTCTTTTTCCCTCTGAAACTGTTTGAGTTCAATTCATTTTTGTACCAATATGAGCTTGAAAATACCATTGGATGAGCAAAGTTGCAAGACTCCAACCATATTATCACAATTGCTATCATTTGTAGCCACCAAAATAACGAATGGCCAAATGCATCCAAGCAAATAAGAAATATACGGGAATCATACTAAAAATTATACTTATACTGGCATGAAAATGAAACATACAGCTCAGGAGCAACATGCAGGAAGCAGGACACAACAAGGTCACTGTTACAGGATCACTATTTCTGCTCTATTTGCCAAACAGATGCACTTTGTAGTTCTACAATTACAGAATGTAGTTCATCTGTTTTGCTGTATATATATTAGCTGAAACAGATTGAGGAAAATGTGATGTGTTGCATCGCCACTCTCCTCACATCACTCTCCTCTCTTTCTGCTTTGTCCTATCTCAACCTCAGCCATATTTCATCCCTCCACTCATTCTTCATCTTGCCTCTTCCCTTCTTATGCATCCTGACCATCTTTGTTCATCCTATTCCTCCGTCTTCATCCAGGCTTTCCTCTTTTATCCTACTACTTCCCATCTTTTCATTATTCATCTCATCCCCCTTCACTAATTCAACTTTTCGCTGTCCATTCAAACACCCCACCACTCTTCCTTCATTCCACCCCCTTCCTGCATAATATTCGTTTTTCATCTCTCTCCTCCTCAGCTTATCCCATGCCGTCTCCCCTTTATCCTACTTCATCTTATTCCAGCTGCCAGCCCTGTCAGAGCCTCAGCTAATTCACTCTCTGCACCACTCTCTGTCTGTTGCCAACAACTGACTCTTCATGCCTTCCAATTCTACTGGCTCATGTTTGCAGATCCTTTGGGCTCATCATTAATTAGTGTCATTCATAGTATTTTTAATGCAAAGACTTACACAATGAACAACCATGTCAGTGTGAAGGTGGAATAAACATTGCTGACTGACCAAAATATAACCTATGATTTGCATTTCATAGTTACAGTGCTGTGAGAAAGGATTTGTCTTCTTCTGTTCTTCTTTTGTATATTTGTGACACCTGAATGTTTGACATCGTCAAACTATGTTTAATATTAGACAAAGATAACCCTCGTAAACACAAAACACTGTTTTTAAATGATGATCTTATTTATTGTGTAAAAACTGTTGAGCCCTACATGACCCTATGTGGAAAAGTATTTGCTCCCTAAGACACTAAATCCACCAGTAACTAAATTAAATTGACTTTTGGGTTCAATTTCACTAACCACACCCAGGCATGATTACTGCCAGACCTGTTGAATCTAAACATCAGTTCAATAGAACAATGTAAATCTGGCAATGCAAGAATGCAATGGCAGCAAGAAGGTGTCAAAAAGTGATGTCTCCTGAATAGGGTTACAAAGCCATTTCTAAGCAAACCACAGTGAGTACAATTATACAGAAATGGAGAAAGCTTGGAACATTGATGAACCTTCGTAAGATTGGCCAGCCTACCAAATGCTGAGGGCATCAATGACTCATACAGGAGGTGACAAAAGAACCCATATAAAGGGTCATCATTACATCTGGTGTAAAGCCTGAATTCTACCATAAGTTTTACCAACAGTAAAGTAACAGTAAGTAGTGTGATAGTCTGGTGCTACTTTGCTTTTGCAGGACCTGGATGACTGGTCACAATTGATGGAACCTTGAATTCTGCTCTCTGTCAGAAAATCATGAAGGAGAATATCCACCCATCAGTTTGTGCCCTAAAGCTCAAGCTCAGTTGGGTTATGTAGCAGGACAATGATCCAAAGCACACAAGAAACTCCACCTCACAATGGCTGAAAAGAAACAAAATCAAGGTTTTGGAGTGGCTTAGTCAAAGTCCTGACTTAAATCCCATCGAGATGTTGGCACTACCTTAAATGGGCAGTTCTTGGTCAAAAACCCCATCCAATATAGCCATAATAAACAAATCTATAAAGAACAATGGCACAGCAATGTACAAGACTCAACTTATCGTAAACTCTTGACTGCAGTTGTCACTGCCAAAAGTGGCACAATCAGAATTAGGGGGCAGTTATTTCATGTGGGAGATATAGTTTTTGAATAGATCTTTATCTTCAATAAAGGCAATTTAAAAGCTGCATTTTGTATTTACTTGTATTGTCTTTATTTTCTATTAAAATTAGTGGGATGAGATGAAACATTTAAATGTGAAAAATTAGTGAAAATAAAAGATGGGGCAAATACTTTTTTTCACAGCAGTGTAAATAAGGACAGCGTCTATGTGATGTGTTTAATGTTTAATGTTTTGCAGAAAGTGCTTTGTCAATATTTTACCATTTACATGAATGTAGGAAACTGAAATTCGACATGGAAATAACAATTTGCCTGACTCCTGATAACTTCAAACTGACTGACAACATAAAAGCAAAACCTTGAGTTATACAAATATAAGTCACATGAGAATTACAGCACAGGACTATTAGATTTACAGTTTACTTAAAAAGATCAATCATAATTTAAAATCTTGATGTTAGTATCAAAGATGAGCATAGAATAAAACTTTCCTTTCACCACTAGCAGAAAATAAAATCTACTGGACAAGTAGATTCATGTGGAAGGAAAACTATATAAGCATCTCCTTGTGAACTTCTCACTTTTGTTTATGTTATGCACATTTGTTATGTGGTTACATCACACACAGGTCATAGAAGGTCCAAGCTTACTGGTGGTCCTCATCGTTGCTCTGGGAGAGTGGAGGTGCTTCATGAAGAGACCTGGTCCACGGTGTGTGATGCTGACTTTGACCAGCAGGATGCAGAGGTTGTGTGTCGAGAGCTGGGCTGTGGGCTTCCTGTGGAGGTGCTGGGAGCAGCTGCTTTTGGCAGAGGGGAGGGTCAGGTGTGGTCAAAGGAACTTCAGTGTAGAGGAATTGAATCTGAGATTTCCCTTTGTCCAACATCATCTTCACTTAGACTCAACTGCACCCATGGCAGTGATGTGGGACTCATATGTTCTGGTTAAGTATAACATTTGAGCTTTTTTATATTGGATATTAATCAGGGCTGTGCAATGCAGCAATATTGTCACACATGCTAGGAAAAATGAATCCTGTGTGAATGTAAACAAGGTAACAGTGTGACAGACCTTTGTGTGTGTATGTCTTTGATCATTTATTTTGTTGTGTTGAAGTGCTCATGGAAATTGTAGTCATTTGCTAGGTCAGTTATTCATGAGCCATTTTAACTTTTGGATTTGATCGATATTGAGTGATCTGCTCAGTGTAGTTGCAAAAGCTTTAATGCAGGTAGTGGTTTAATGTTTGTGTTTGTTGTAGTCCATCAGGTACGTCAAACAGTAGAAAACAAATGCAGATGTTTGTAAACAAGGGGGTTGTGATGTAGAAGTAATTTAGTGTGGCATTTTAAAGTTATACTTAGTGACAATAACAATTTAAGATTTTCAGTTTGCCTACTGAAAAAAAGGTCTCTTGAATCAAACCAAGAATTAAAAATACAAAACAAACAAACAAACCAATAAATAAGATACAAACTTTTAGAGTATGATCTGTTTATTTACAGTTAAAATGACAATTGTTTTCAATTTTTTACCATTTATACTTTATATAACATTTTATGTAGTTTTTTTTATCTCAATGAAAATTTTGTTTGTACATGAATACTTTCATAACACTGTCACATGATCAACAATTTTATGTACCTGGCCCTGTTAATGACTTACTTCATGTTGTGCTATAGTTATTACTGTACCTGCATTTCTGTTGAACTGCTGTTTCAATAAATAACTGCTGTTTCACTTTGTGTGCTCAGGTCACACTCAGGCTTGGCTTGTAAACGGCTCTGACTCCTGTTCTGGTCGAGTGGAGCTCCAGTACCTCAGTGAGCGGGGCACAGTGTGTGATGTAAGCTGGGATATGAGAGCTGCCAGTGTCCTCTGTGGTCAGCTGAAGTGTGGGAGTGCTGTGGCTGTGTTGGGGTCAGACTGGTTTGGGGAGGGGAGTGGCCAGATCTGGGCTGATGTGTTTGATTGTCAGGGGAACGAAACACACCTGTCAAAATGTCCCATTTCATCATGGAGTCGAACTGCATGCTCTCATAAACAGGATGCTGGAGTCATCTGCAGTGGTGAGTTGTCTGAGATTTACAGGTCATAATTAAAAACATGTTTAATGTATGAATATGATATAAAAAGCAAAGCATCTCATGAAGTCAACAAAATGAATTCATTTAGGTTCACTCATGGCAGTTCATGAGGGGCGAGTGCGGTTGTCTAGAGGGATGGAATGTGAGGGGGAGGTAGAGCTTTACTTCAAGCAGGACTGGAGGAGAGTTCTGCTGGACTCCTGGAGTGAGTCTGTGGCCTCTGTGGTCTGCAGACAGCTGGGCTGTGGCTCCGTGTTCAGCTTCTCCAGCTCATTTACATCCAGTCCTGAACACGGCCATGTGTGTGTGACGGGTTTCAAATGTTCTGGGAGTGAAGCTCATCTGGGGAACTGCAGCAGCGGACAAGCAGTCAACTGCAGCTCCAGAGATCAGCTCTCAGTCACCTGCTCTGGTATGTATTTTGGAATTATTTTGAAACACATTAATAAAACCAGGTGTGGAAACTTTATTACCTAGTTTACTGTATGTAATTAACATTTTTGATTATTCATATGATTATCATTTCAATAAGTTCATTTTAAAATAGCCGTAATAAATTAGCACAACCTGAAGGGAAAGTAATTGATGTGATTGAAACTGTGCTATTTACCCTACTAATGCCAGCAATTCACTCTATGTAACATGTAAATACACTTATATGCCAAAAATCATACACCAGCAGTATGTAAGTTAATTATGAAGTGGACAGCTTGGGAATGCCCACACTGGTTTAAGTTGTGAGGTGTTATCTTGTGAGAGAGGATGAACACTGGCTAGCATGCTGATGGCAAGGTGACGTGAATTATGAGTTCAGACGAGGCATGACAGTGTGTGCCTGATGGATAGGAAATTCGGAGTGGTGCAATGGTCCAAGCGTTGACCCTATCATCAGGACATTGTGTTTGATCCCTGGTGATGCCACAGCCATCAGTGGATGGGAGTCTAATAGTCCAGTACAGGTGTTTGTTAGCTAATGTAACAGCGCTGGCATTTGGAGCTTTCCTCTGAGAGCGTTTGGCTGTCCAATGACGTTGCATGAATGGCAGTTCGAAAACCCGAACCCCGGAGAAGCGGAAGATGATGGATGGATGGATAGTTAAGCATGGACACTGTCTACATGTATAAGAACATATTGTAGCACTCACTGCCGTCAGAAGACCCAGTTTATCCACAAGTCTTTGTGCTCTATTAAAGAGCAGTTCACTCTGAGCTTAAACTGCATCCTGTTCTCTCAGTCGTCAGCCCTGAATTCACCACTGCACTCTCAGCGCTCAGCTCCAACCAACTCTGCTCTTCCAGTTTTTAAAGCATAAACACAGCCAGCTGGCCATCCCCACTCTTCAGAATAAGAGTCCTTAGCAGAATAACCAGGAAGTAACATGACATGCATTTCTTCAACATGCTACACTACCCTTCTTACAAAAGTCCCCACTCCTGAGGACTACAAAGTCTTTGAACCAAACTGGGAATTGCCCCACCTCCTAGGGTGCATTGGGGTGGAGGACTCCTAAGGCTGAAGAGTCATCCACACCCCTGTACTGTGTGGCTTGCTCGAGGTCCATTTGGCACCCATGATTTCTAAAAATGTCTAGACCCAGAATTCACATGCCTTGGACCTTGATGACTCATGTCCAACAGAGCAGATCATGAATCTCCTTCAATGTGACAGAAGTCTGATATGGATGTTTACCACACCATAGCCACTGTTTGTTTTCTGCCTGTGCTGTTTTTTTGTTTGTTTGTTTGTTTGTTAGTTTTTTTGGCTAGGCCAGCATTTTTAAACTGCTTACTGAGTAGATCACATCGTATATGAGCAACATTTATATTTTATGGGTAATATTTAATGTTAAAATTCATGTTAGTTTGACAGCATTTGATGAAAAACGTATTTGGTAGTTGCAGTGAAAGCTCCATTAAGTAACCTAAAGGGTGTATCCTGATGCAAAGAAGAGCTTTTCTCGGAAACTTGAGTTAAGTTTTGGCTCCTGAATTTCATAGAAAATTCTCCATTATTTTCTCAATGCAGGAAATTATTACATGGAATAAATTTATTATGAAACTGGAACAAACAAATTACTAGGACAGAATTTGAAAGTCTCCTTTCTTCATGACTTCATCACTTTTCTAAATGTGTAATTTTAGCTCACAGCTCCATCAGGCTGGTTGGTTCTGGGGGAGACTGTGCAGGAAGGCTGGAGGTTTTCCACAGTGGCTCATGGGGGACAGTGTGTGATGACTTGTGGGATATTGAGGATGCGCAGGTGGTTTGTAGACAGTTGCAATGTGGAGTTGCTCTCAGTGCTCCGGTACCAGCCCAGTTTGGACCTGGAACTGGACCCATATGGCTGAATGAGGTGGATTGTGAGGGAAACGAGACGTCCCTGTTTAACTGCAGATTTCAGATGTGTGGAGAAGATGAATGTGGCCACATGGAGGACGTAGGAGTCGTATGTTCCGGTAAAGTACTGACTGACATTCTTATAGATAGTGTACAGACATGTAGCTTATCACAGCTGTGGATTACTCACAATGTGTAAACTGATGTGAAGAAAGGCAAACAATATGAATTTATTTTTCAACTTATCAATGCAAAGATTCTGTTCTGCTTAATTTATAAAAAATGTAACACAAAGTTGATTCTAAAATACCTCCAAGACTTAATAGTAAGTGTCCTTCTCCCACCAGAGTTTAAAGAGATCAGACTCACTGAGGGCTGTCAGGGGAATCTGGAAGTGTTCTACAATGAAACCTGGGGTAATGTGTGTACAAATAACATGGATGAAGAAGTAGCAAATTTGGTCTGTCAAGAGTTGAACTGTGGAAGATCAGGCAGTTTGAGCCAAACCAAAGCAAGAGTGGAATCAGCTCCTAACTGGCTGGATGATCTGAAATGTAGGAAACATGACTCCACTCTGTGGCACTGTCCATCTTCAGCCTGGGGACAGAACAGCTGTGATAATCTAAATGAAGTGGCTCACATTACCTGCTCAGGTAGGCAGTTTCTCTCTCTAGTTGATATTACCATAGTAGAATTATTTGCCTCTGACAGAAGACATAAAAACGACAGCAGAAGTGCGGATCTGAGATTTGTGAAATGAAATTGGTTGGTAAGCTGTATGATTTTGTGGTCTTTAACGTTATGTGTGAGAACAAAGCAGTTAATTGGTTAATAATGTTAATAGATGTTTTTTCTATTAACAGGAGAGATAAATCATTCTTTGCTGCGAAACCATCTGAAATGCTCCTCATTTCCAAACCAGAGTCAATGCTCAAGTAAGGACACTCAAACACAACAGAGTTCAGAGTTTGAAAAATGAGATGATGTGCTAAGAACAAGTGTTCCTGCATTCTAATGCTCAGTGCCGTCTGGTCTCTAATATTAGAACGTCAACAAAGTTGTTGTTATTTTAACTTTTCACTACATTGTACTGGAGTTGAAATTAGACATTTAACTTTAATTTGAGCATACTTATATTCAAGTCTAGTAAAGATGTAGGAATTACAATTTCCATACATACCCCTCAATTTTAGGGGCTAAAAAGTAAGTAAACCAAAGGCTGTTCTTCTGATCAATGTCCAGGTGAGTGATACACCACAATATGTCACATACATGTCAACAGAGAAAATATAGCGTTCACGTAAATGCAGAGGATTTACCATATGGAGTAAACCACTGGTAAACCTCAAAAAACAAAAGATCTAGTGTAGGTACAGTATAGTACCTTGTACTTCTTATGGACAGATGGGAAGAGATACATGTGGAGAAAGGAGAGAGCTGCAAATGATCTAAAGCATATTACCTTATCTGTCAAGCTTGGTGGGGGTAGTGTTATGATGTAGGCATGTATGAGCCGATGGAGTGGATTTATTTGTATTTATTGGTGATTTGACTACTAAGAAATGCAGCAGGATGCATTCTGAAGAGTCTGGCGCTATACTTTCAGCTCAGGTTCAGCCAAATGCTTCAAAACTCATTAGACAATGCTTCACAGTGTAAATGGACAATGAACAAAGCATACTGTGAAAAGCAACCCAAGACTTTTTCTAGGGAAAAAGTGGAAAGTTCTGTAATGGGCATGCAATGCTCTGCAAGTCAGCCACTTGAATTCAGTCCAGTTGAACATGCAGTTCTGGAGGCAAAACTGAATGTAAAACACTCTGAGAACATGTAGGAAGTAATGACAGCTGCAGTTAAGGACTGGCAGAGTATCCCAGGGAAGACATTCAGCACCTGGTGATGTCTATAGTTTGTGGTTTCAGACAGTCATTGACTACAAATAACTGGCAACCAAAAACAAAAAATTACCATTTCTGATTGTTTTTTTTTTCCCAAAATACTTTTGAGCCCCACAAAATCATGGCTATGTATGAGAATGGTTGTAATTCCTATGCAGTTCACCTAATGTGGATGAAATACCCTCAAATTAAAGCTGAACATCTGTCAGATTAAATATTTCATTAATTTCAACTCCAATATGCTGTGATAGAAAACTAAAAATAATGCTGATGTCCAAATATTTATAGATGTGACTGTACATTCTTAACTGTTTTTCAGCCTCATCTAAGCTTCAATTTTGCAATTGTTGACCCCAAATATTGTTTTCCCACAGTAGCAATGCATGCATACTGACGTTTTCTATAAACTATATTGTTGTGAGTTTTGAAAATGCAGTAATTATCATTGTTACTGTGTCTCTTCATATGTCATGTGTGTGATATAGAGCACCGGCCTCTCAGGCTGAGTGGAGGGAATGGAAGCTGCTCTGGGAGGCTGGAGGTGTATCACAACACTGAGTGGGGCTCCGTCTGTGATAATGAGTGGGACATCAGTGATGTTCAGGTGGTCTGCAGGCAGCTGGGCTGTGGGCCGGCGCTGAGTGCTGATGGGAGTGCTGTCTTTGGTGCTGGTGTAGGGCCTATCTGGCTGAACAGAGTGAAGTGTAGAGGGAATGAGATTCACCTGTGGGACTGTCCTCATTCCCTGAAGGACCACGCTGACTGTTCCCACAGTCAGGACGCTGGAGTCACCTGTACAGGTTAGATAGAATCTGGTAACTTTTAGTATTGATAATCTTATCAACATTTTTCTACTGCATTTTATTATGAATATAAAATAATCTTCAGATAATGTTAAAAAGCCTAGAAAACAGTCTTGGGTTTGTAACTCTCTTATTCCAGTACAGCTCTTATAGGTAACTTGTATAACTTCTAAAGAGTTTGTGTTTTGTGTATCTAAAAGCTAATTTCAAACTACAACTGTAACTTTATTCATCACCATAATAGTTTTAATGTTCTTTTATGTTTGTTGTTAGTTGTCTTTGTGTTTCTTATCATGAAAAGCAGAAGTGAGGGCAATGTACGTGCTGAGTTCAGCTTAGTCTTGGTCGTTTTATAGAGAGTAGGGCAGGAGATTTAGGGTCGTTTAGGTTGCAGGCCCATCCTTACCTGAGGAGGACCATCATGAAAGCAGCTCAACATGCTGCTACCCAGCTACTCAGCTGGTGCAGCGTGTCCTTCTGGTCTCAGTACTGAGCTCAGGGTGCACAGACTGAAAGGCAAAATGTGTCTCTGTCTGTGGCTGTAATGGTTTCTGGCCAGACTGGCTGAAGTGACATTTACTCTCACACCAGACTAGTTTCCCCATAAGTGCCCACAATAGTGGCCTCGCCCATTACTCCCTCCACTTCTACTGCCACAACCCACTGAAACAAGCAGGTTTAAGGTTCTGGGTTTGTTGTTTCTGGTGTTGTGATCTGGACTAGTGCTCCTCTGATGGGTATCACTATATGTGTTTGCCTCCATGGCACCAACCTCTTATCGCAATTTAGTTTTGAAAGAAAAATATCAGATCTGTATTGGTCAATACTTTAAAGCTCTCTCTCTCTCTCTCTCAATAATAAAAAGTGAACTTTACCTTTTTTTTCTTACAGACATATTTGTATCCACCACTGTTACATCCAGAGTAACTACTATTACCATCACAGGTACTGTTTTTGTACATTTCTGTGATTTTTTTTAAACATTTTCTAAGTTTAATGTTTTATAGAATTCTATTCTGTATTTTCATTTCTAGCTGGTCAGACAGAGAACGAAGCAGTTACTCCTACACAAACTTTTTCAGCAGCTGTTCCATCCATCTATCCAGTGTCTCTCCTGGTTCTGGGAGTGCTGCTCTTCCTGGCCTTAGTGCTGCTGTTTGTGCTGTTTTACCAGAACAGAGTGCTCAGGAGAGGTAGAGAGAGTCAGAGATCATCTACAATTCACTTTCTATACATTCTCTAAACATCATTAGTCCTTCAGTCTGTCATCAGTCTTCTCTTCTACTGAACTGGCTCCATGTTTCTCTCTGTCTCCTTCACAGTGCTCTCTAAGAGGAAGCATAAAACTCAGACTGAGGCAGTCTATGAAGAGATCGACCAGAGAATCATCACTAAGAGAACGACTAAAAAGGGTAAATGATGTAAAGTATTCTAGTAGAGGCAATCCTAATGAGCTCCCCATGATTAGAGAATTTTAATGTCTCTTTAAAAATGCTGGAATTTGTAATGATGAAGGTTGTGAGAATTCCTGGCTAACAGTGGTTGAGCTGGTTGCTGCAGGCTGAAGATTTTCTGTAACAGTTAGCAATCATGTTGAAGGTTAAGAGCTTCCTAAAGTCCCTAAATAGATAACATAAAGAAACATCATTGTCAGTACAATTAATTGGTAATAGGCAGTTGGAACTAATTGTTCCTGGAAAAATGTGAGATTTCCTAATGATAATTCCTTCCAGAACATGTACCAGAACATATTAGAGGAGAATTTAATCTCACTGACCAATTAAGGTGAGAAGGTGGACATTTTAACAACGACCCCAAACATACAGCCAAAATAGTGCAAAGCTGGTTTCTAATATTTGAGAGGCTAGGCTGCGTTTGTACATGGCTCATGCACTTGCTTTGCAGTCTCTCAAATTTCAGTCCATTTTTTTTCAAGTTTATGGAGAATTTTTACATTTTGAGTTTAATATAGAGGGCCTTAATAACTTTGGGGAATTAAAGCCTATTGCATAGAGAAATGGACCAAAATGCTGAAAACATTTTTGCCTCTGTTTTATTTATTGTACGTATGATTTTTGGGGACCTTATGCATACATAATTTTATTTATGAAGAAAAATACAAAGAAATATATTATGTGAGTGAACTAAAAAAAAAAATAATAATAATCTGTCTGAATATTTGTTTCCCCTCACTTTTAAACTCAGACATGAAATGTATAACTGTGATGACCTAGGGAGGTAAATGTGGCTCTATGGCTCCAAGCAAGAATCTGGTGCTAGTTGACAAGACAGGTAGTGTGTATATGTGTATCATGCTCAGCACTGCAGTAACACTGATGTGGTGGTGGTGTGTTAGTGTGTGCTGTGCTGATACGAGTGGATCAGACACAGCAGTGCTGCTGGAGTTTTTAAACACTGTGTCCACTCCCTGTCCACTCTATTAGACACTCCTACCTTATCAGTCTACCTTGTAGATGTAAAGTCAGAGACGATAGCTCATCTGCTGCTGCACAGTTTGTGTTGGTCATCCTCTAGTCCTTCGTCAGTAGTCATAGGACGCTGCCCACAGGACACTGTTGGATGGATATTTTTGGTTGGTGGTCTATGCTCAGTCCAGCAGTGACACTGAGGTGTTTAAAAACTCCAGCAGCACTGCTGTGTCTGCTCTACTCTTACCAGCGCAACACACACTAACACACCACCACCACCACATCAGTGTTACTGCAGTGATAAGAATGATCCACCACCCAAATAGTACCTGCTCTGGGAGGGTCCATGGGGGTCCTGACCACTAAAGAACAGGGTAAAAGGGGGCTAACAAAGTATCAGAGAAACAGATGGACTACAGTCTGTAACTGTAGAACCACAAATTGCACCTATATAGTAAGTGGAGCTAATAAAAATGGTCAGTGAGCGTAGAAACAAGGAGGGTTATGATGTTATGTTTCATTGGTGTAGCTTGTATTTTGGCTAGCGTACAGTTCGCTGGTATTAATAGGAGCATTTATTTGCTTGTGTTTGACATTTTCTGACATTCTGAATGAATTTGTGACAGTAAATATCCTCTCTGAAGAACAACATTCAGGATATGAAGATGTGGATGAGGAGCTTCTCTCAGGTAAGAGGATCAGATCATGTGAGTTTTATACTCTGTTCAACTTGAATATTAGAATTGTCATTGTAAAAATATTCAAATCATCGTATTCATTCTTTAGCCAGGACTTCCAGGCTTGTATAGATTGTTGATTTCTCTTCTGTGAGCTGATTAAATCAGACACTCTCGCATTAATGTCTTCAAAATGTTGTGCAGGCTGATGACATTCATGCACAAGATTTGAAACATGCATGTTTCCATCTCCTGAAGTTTGAACATATCACAGTTACTGCTTCAGAAATTAACTTCTGCAGGAGTGTCAGGCTGATGGAGTGACATGGAAACTAACTTTCTTTTTTCTTTTCCAGCAAAGGCTGTGAATGAGGAAAAAGCTGAATATTATGATGATGCCTCCACCCGTAGCCTGAAAAGTGGGTGCCTTTTATAGAGATCCCTTCATTCAAGACTTTATGAAAAGATTAATGAACACTTTGTGAAATATGTTTTGTGTTTGATTTAGGTGAGGCGGGAACTAGAGACACTCCAGATACCTATGATGATGTCATTTCTGCTGGACACACAACAACTAGAGAAGCAAGTGTGTTCCTGTTTTGTAATTCTTGCATCACTTGTCTGTGCTACAAAAAAGCAGCTTTGGTTTGGTTTGAGTAGAAAAAAAGAAATGTTGGTATAATGACTGATAGAGTAGGATTAATCTCTCTCTGCTAAAGAGTCACAACTAAGTGGAGACATCTGCTTAGTCACATACACAATAAAGCATTTAACACTCTTCTCCATGCATGTCCTATTATACTGTGCTAACAGTGAGTTGCAGAGGAAACTGCTCCTTCCCTTCTCTGTATGGTTGCACTCAGACTCAGAATCCATCCATCCATCCATCCATCCATCCATCCATCCATCCATCCATCCATCCATCCATCCATCCATTATCTTCCGCTTCTCCGGGGTTCGGGTCGCGGGGGCAGCATCCTAAGCAATGAAGCCCAGACCTCCCTTTCCCCAGCCACTTCCACCAGCTCTCCAAGGGGGATTCCAAGGCGCTCCCAGGCCAGCTGGGCGATATAGTCACGCCAGCATGTCCTGGGTCTTCCCCGGGGTCTCCTCCCAGGTGGACTTGCCTGTGACACCTCCCGAGGCTGGCTCCTCTCGACGTGAAGAAGCAGCGGCTCTACTCCGAGTCCCTCCTGGATGACTGAACTTCTCACCCTATCTCTAAGGGAGAGTCCCTTGTACCATCACTCGTGAACAAGACCCCGAGATACTTGAACTCCTCCACTTGAGGCAAGAGCCTATCCCTGACCCAGAGAGGGCTCTCCACCCTTTTCCGCCTGAGAACCATGGTCTCGGATTTAGAGGTACTGATTCTCATCCCGGCCGCTTCACACTCGGATGCAAACCGATCCAGCGAAAGCTGAAGTTCGCGGCCTGATGTCCCCAATAGGACCACATCATCTGCAAACAGCAGCGATGTGACCCTGAGGTCACCAAACCAGACACTCTCCATCCCCTGACTGCGCCTAGAAATTCTATCCATAAAAATTATGAATAGAATCGGTGACAAAGGGCAGCCCTGATGGAGTCCAACTCTCACTCGGAACGAGTCTGACTTACTGCCTGCTATGCGAACCAAACTCCAGCTTTGTTTTTACAGGGCCTGAATGGCTCATAGCAAAGAGCCATGTACCCCGTACTCCCGAAGCACCTCCCACAGAATACCCCGGGGAACACAGTCGAATGCCTTCCCCAGATCCACAAAGCACATGTGGACTGGTTGGGCAAACTCCCATGAACCCTCCAGAATCCTGGAGAGGGTGAAGAGTTGGTCCAGTGTTCCACGACCAGGGCGGAACCCGCACTGCTCCTCCTGGATCCGAGGTTCGACTATAAGCCGGACTCTCTTCTCCAGTACCCCTGCATAGACCTTACCAGGGAGGCTGAGGAGTGTGATTCCCCTGTAGCTGGAACACACCCTCCGGTCCCCTCTTTTAAAAAGAGGCATCACCACCCCAGTCTGCCAATCCAGTGGCACCGCAATGTCCACGCAATGTTGAAAAGGCGTGTCAGCCAAGAGAGCCCCACAACATCCAGAGCCTTGAGGAACTCAGGGCGGATCTCATCCACCCCTGGAGCCTTGCCAACAAGGAGCTTTTTAACTACCTTAGCCACTTCGGCCTCAGTAATGGACAAGCCTATTCCCATGTCCCCAGACTCAGCCTCCTCACTGGAGAACGTGTCGGTGGGATTGAGAAGGTCCTCAAACTATTCCTTCCACCGCCCAATGACGTCTTCAGTCGAAGTCAGCAGCACACCATCTCCCCTATATACAGTGCTAGTGGCACACTGCTTTCCCCTTCTGAGTCGCCTGACGGTTTGCCAGAATCTTTTCAGAGCCGACTTAAAGTCACTTTCCAAGGCCTCACCAAACTCCTCCCATACACGGGTTTTTGCCTTGGCGACGACTGAAGCCGCAGATCGCTTGGCCTGTCGATACCTGCCAGCTGCCGCTGGTGTCCCACAGGCCAACCAGGCCCGGTAGGACTCCTTCTTCAGCTTGACGGCATCTCTCACCTGGGGTGTCCACCACCGGGTTCGAGGATTACCGCCCCGACAGGCACCAACTACCTTACGGCCACAGCTACAGTCAGCCACTTCAACAATGGAGGAACGGAACATGGCCCATTCTGAGTCAATGTCCCCCACCTCCCCCGATATCTGGTCAAAGTTCTGACGGAGGTGTGAGTTGAAGATCAATCTGATAGGTTCTTCTGCCAGACGTTCCCAGCAAACCCTCACTATACGTTTGGGCTTGCCTGGTCTGACTGGTATCTTCCCCCACCACCTGATCCAACTCCCCACCAGGTAGTGATCAGTTGACAGCTCAGCTCCTCTCTTTACCCGAGTGTCCAAAACACATGGCTGCAAATCCGATGACATGACTACAAAGTCAATCATTGAACTGCGGCCTAGGGTGTCCTGGTACCATGTGCACTTATGGACATCCTTGTGTTCAAACATGGTGTTCGTGATGGACAGACTGTGGTTTGCACAGAAGTCCAAAAACTGAACACTACTCGGGTTCAGATCAGAGAGGCCATTCCTCCCAATCACACCCCTCCAGGTCTCACTGTCATTGCCCACGTGAGCGTTGAAGTCCCCCAGTAGGACAAT
Source organism: Pygocentrus nattereri (assembly GCF_015220715.1). Taxonomy (NCBI): domain Eukaryota; kingdom Metazoa; phylum Chordata; class Actinopteri; order Characiformes; family Serrasalmidae; genus Pygocentrus; species Pygocentrus nattereri. The sequence continues at coordinate 45,110,076 of NC_051211.1, forward strand.
AGAGTCTCCAGGAGGAGCACTTTCAAGCACCCTTCCCAAGGACTCTAAGAAGGCTGGGTACTCTGAACTGCTGTTCGGTGCATAAGCACAGACAGCAGTCAGGACCCGTTCCCCAACCCGAAGGCGTAGGGAAGCTACCCTCTCGTCCACCGGAGAAAACCCCAACATACAGGCACTGAGTCGAGGGGCTATGAGAAAGCCCACACCTGCCCGCCGCCTCTCACCATGGGCAACTCCAGAAAAGAATAAAGTCCAGCCCCTCTCAAAGAGATTGGACCCAGAGCCCAAGCTGTGTGTTGAGGTGAGCCCGACTATATCTAGCCGGTATCTCTCAACCTCGCGCACCAACTCAGGCTCCTTCCCCGCCAGTGAGGTAACGTTCCAAGTTCCAAAAGCCAGTTTCAGCAACCGAGGATCAGAATGCCAAGGCCCACGCCTTCGGACACTGCCCGATCCACAACGCACCGAACCCCTACTACTGCCCCTCCCATTGGTGGTGGGTCGATGGGAGGGGGGACTCATGTAACTCCTTCGGGCTGGGCCCGGCCGGGCACCATGAGTAAATGCCCGGCCACCAGATGCTCGCTGGCGAGCCCCTCCCCCAGGCCTGGCTCCAGGGTGGGACCCCGGTAACCCTGTTCCGGGCAGGGTAGACTCAGAATCATGTGACAGAACTATAAAAATTAAGCTTAGTGGCACTAAAACTGACATTTTTACAGAGAACAAGGTGGAGCTCTATGATGACGCCGTTCCTGCTGGAAAGAATCTACAGGTTACAGCAGGTTTGTTCCTCTAAAAATTGAAAATTCATGTGAACATGTCGTGAACCAGCATCTGTTCAATAATAAAACCATATTTATTCTTCATCGTATCATAATCTTTCCACATATGCCTGTGCAGTGTACAAACCAGAGAACTATGATGATGTCATCACTCCTGGACAGGATTTTGGAGATTCAGCAGGTGAGTCTCCTTTCTACTTTATTGAGGGGTAAACAGGTTTTTTTCTTTCTCTCACACGTCATTGTGCAGTGCTGTTAGATAAACATGGATTTGCATCACTGTAACGTTACATACGTGATGAACGGTGCTGCAGTGATGCATATATGGAGTGATACGCCTGTGTTTAAGATGTTTGTCACTTACTGAAGAACGTTTACTTTCAGGCTATGATGATGTGGAGGTGTCTGAGAAAGAGGCACAGATCATCTGACAGAGACCCAAATAATGCGTCTACTCAGGAAATGACATTCGAGCTTCTTAAAATCAGCCAAAGTTTGAACAACAACAAATTATTTTATATTCTACTTGAAGATGTTTGTATTCTTGTGACTGTGCTATTTTTTACTCAGGAAGAGCAAAATGTTCTCTTTAACTAATTGCATTCTAAGCCACTTTGCTTTCTTTCAAAAAAAAAGGAAATTTAAAAACTACAAAGAAAAACTGCTTAAATACATACATTAGCTTTAATTTCATGGCCTGTGAATGTTATTTACATTTCATTTCTTGCTCTATTCATTTGCTTTGCTGCTCTTTGTAGCTGCTCATCAGTGAGGCTACAAATTCTGTATTATGCAAATGTTTATTCAGTTCAGTCCTGATTATATAGAGTAATAAGTAAATGAACAGCTCTTCATGTTTCACTGTAAAGAGCAGAGACAGATGAAGGTGTTTTAGGTTGGAGATGCTGATCATTTTAGCAGCACATAAGTGATAAATATCATGATGTCATCATCAATAGTGTTTTTTTTTTCTCATTCATTAGAATTTTCTGGGGGAATGACATGATACAGCCTACATACATGATACAGTACTCCTATAACCAGCACAGCAATCACAGCTGACCTGCTGTCTCAGCAAATGAGCTGAGCACTGACCAGTCAGACTGCTGATTAGAGGAGTAAAGCAGTTTGTGTTGCAGCCGTAGTCAAACTACATGTCAACATCTAGAGAGATTATTACAATTTTAGAAAATATCCATGGGACCGGGATAATTGTTAGCTGGAAATTTAAAGATTTAATACCATATTATTTTATTGCTTATATTTTATGGGCACAGAATATTTTAAAGTGGTCTTTTGTTGTTGTTTTTTTTTCTCCTGAAATCTGGAGGTGCTGGATCCCACTCAGCACTCCTCCTTCCCCCATCCTTGCTTCAGAGTATATTTTGCCTGATTAACATTTCAATCATTGATGTGAAATGAAAATAAAAGCTGATATTTTGCTGTAGATCATGTTTATAAGGATACATGACAATCACACGCTTTTCAAGGCAGCTCATATAAACTTATATACACATTTAGAAAGGCTTATTTCAATAAGCAGTTACTGGCATTAAGGCAGCTTTTCTCAGATTCACTGTCAAATTGACATGATGCCTTTGTGAAATGACAGATGTTATGACAGCTGACTTTTTAGTAGGATTGTGTCTATTTTACAGTTTATGTCCTGTTTGTAATAGTGTCCACTTCACATGCAAAATAAAATAATACACTGGACATTTTAATCCTGTGAAAATTTCAAACCCATTTTGTTGCCAGAAATGACACAAAATGGGCCGAAACTGTTCTACATCAAGGTAGATTCTTTATTGATTATTGAATATTGTGTATGGAAAAGTAACGTCTTATAGCACCACCGTCAGGAGAGAAAGGAAAGATGTGACTCCATGAAGCTGCAGTTTAAGTGACAGAATGTTAAAAAAACTAGATCACAAACTGCTCATTTACTTAAGAGCCAAACAGGATAAAATGTACATAACTCATGCTAGATTTCCACAATTACTAATCATAACATCTTATATCAGCACAGAGAAGCTCACTCTACTTATAAAGGGCAGAGAAAATATACAGAACTCTGTCATTACAGAGCATCAGTGTCAAAACCCTCAGATATAAGCATAATAGAATAGATTTTCATTCAGTGTTCACACAGTGTCAAAGCGTCTTTGGAGCAGTGCTCACTTTTGTTTTGCAAGCAGCCTCACTTGTGAAGCGTGTAACTTACCACAAATACACTGAGCTACAAAGTCAGTTTGTTTAACATGCTGTGATTTCACCCTAGAAACCTGTTACTTTATGAGAACTGCAGCTTACTGGAATAAGATTTTATAACCGTTCACATAAGTTTATGTCAGCTGTCATAAAAGGCTTAAAATGTTAAGATATTTTTAAAAATAAATATATAATTTAATTATTGAAAATGATTTTCATTCTAAATTAATACATCATATGGTCATTGCTGAGACTGAATTGTGTTAAAAGGTTAAATTTATTATAGCTGAACAGAGTTAGTGATTTTTAATTAAACAGTAAATGTGATTCCAAACTAGAAAGTGTTCTACAAAGTAAATATGCCAGGGTGGAGTCCTCTTCTTCACCATGACTGTCACAAACAGTGGTGTAATATGCAGAACTTTATAGCAACTCTGATAATAAAGTGTGATTTTTGTCATAAATGTTTGTCTTTTTTTTATCTCTGTATAAAAAAGTTAGAAAAACTAGTTTTTAATAAATTGTTTTAAACTGGAAAAAGATGGAGACTTTGAGAGGAAATACAGCTGAAATCCTACACTGACAAGCTCTTCATATTACTGATTAAACAGTTATTGATAGCAAAGAAAGCATTTACAAATTCTTTAACTCTTTAACTGCCCCAGTGTACGTCATGCTTGACGAGTGGCCTCAGCTGCGTTACATTAGACTTGCAGCTTCAATTTTCAGGTAAGTCGGTATTCAGGAGCAAGCAGTTTGTTACAATTCATAGAGCTGGAGATGGATATAAAAAGATATCAAAGCATTTTGTCATACCAGTAGCAATTTATAAAGACCATAATCCAGAAATGGAAGAAACATTGACACATTTAAACTCCACCAGAAACTGGACGACCAAGCAAACACTCCTGCTTTGTGTTAAATAAAATGTTCAACCACATCAACCTTTTGTAGGTAAGATTGGACGCTCCACATTGAAGATGCTGTGCTTAACCATCCAAGACCCAAAACCCACTACTCTCTATTAATAGGCTGCCCCTCTCTGTGTACCCCTGCATAACAATGATCAAATGTAAAACTGCAGACTGACTGTCAATCCATCTGTAAAGAACTGGTGTTGAATCTGTCGTCTCATCACTGCCACCTGATAACAAACAGCATCTCACTGATGAAGTCATTTTGACAATTTCCACTCAGAATTCCCAAAAATCAACAACCTCCTAAAATACATCCCCCAGAGCGCATCCACTGCATCCCCAAACCACAGTAATGCCTTAAATCAGTGTTTCTCAGCTCTGGTCCTGGAGGCGTACTGGCCTGCACATTTAGTGTTTACCCTGCACCCAACACACCAGATCCAACTGATCAGCTCTTTTTACAGCTCTTTATAGAATTAAAGTGGCTACGTTAAATGAGGAAAAGCATTAATATATGCAGGGCAGTGAGCCTCCAGAGCCAGATATGAGAAGCCCTGCCTTAGTTGACTCAGACATACCTATAAAACTGTGTTCTGCCCTCCACTAGAGTCTCCTTCTTCCTTTAATCTGCTTTAATGGTCCTTCTCTCTCCTCTGCATCAACAGTGTGATACACTTTACTGTAATAACATGAAGCTAAAGGCCTATATCACAGCATATTTATATCACTGTGGTAATTCTGTATGTGATGTGGTAAATATGTGATCAGCTGATAAGAATCTGTTTGGCAGCTGAAGCTGTTCATCCTTTGAAGTTCTTGGTTTAGTGGAGGAGCAGGAAGCTGTGGATCAGCAGGTGTGTGTAGAGGAGCAGGAGAGAGAGAGAGAGCTGGGGATGTGGTGAAGAGGGAGAGGGGGCTAGAGAAGAGAGTCAAGTTGAGTGGTCTGTATTTATCTTTATGTATCCTTATACACAAGTACATAAATATTAAATATACAGAAATTGAGAATTTCATAGCATATATATATCCATATATACACTGATCAGCCATAACATTATGACCACCTCCTTGTTTCTACACTCATTGTCCATTTTATCAGCTACTCTTACTATATAGGTGCACTTTGTAGTCCATTGGTTTCTCTTCATGCTTTGTTAGCCCCCTTTTACCCTGTTCTTCAGTCGTCAGGACCCCCATGGATCCTCACAGAGCAGGTGCTAATTGGGTGGTGGATCATTCTTGGCACTGCAGTAACACTGACATTGTGGTGGTGTGTTAGTGTGTGTTGCGCTGGTCTGAGTGGATCAGACACAGCAGTGCTGCTGGAGTTTTTATGTTATATTACAAATGAATGTTGCTGCTGTCTGAAGAAAACCTAATATCTCCTTTTTTACATTTTTTGGTTTTTGACATAATTTGAAAACACCTGTTACCCTTTACATTGTGTGTAAATTTCTTGATGAATGAAATAAAAGAAAAGATGCCAAATGGCTTGGGAAAATCTCTGATTCCACTGACTCACATTAAGAGTAAAGCAGATTCTTTCTTCTTCTGTAAAGTTACGATTTTGGAGATACGACGTTTTCACCCAACAACAGCGATAAACAGCAGTTTGGACTGAACTTCTTCAACTAATAATGACACTCCGCATGTACGTATGTGTGTGTGTGTGTGTGTGTGTGAGCTGGTTATCAGTGTGTGGATCAGCTCTCTGCAGGTGCAGCATTAATGCTGTATTACACTGGAGTGTAAATTAGATATTTTTTTCTTTTTATTTTAGATTTTAAAGCTGTTTGTGAGCTTATGAAAGTGTGTTAAACTGAACACAGCTTTCACAAGCTCACAAACAGATCATACCTAAAATATGAGCATTTCATATCATCACCAGGGACATAAATGTAAAAATTCTGCCTCCAAACAAAATCTTTAGTAAGTATCAGTTGAGAAATAATGAAAAAAATAGCTGCTAATAGTATTTCAATACATACTGCAAGGAATTTTAATAAAAGTGTTCCCAGCTTTCCTATTTAGAAAACCAGCAAAGCAGAAGACAATCATAGATTTGTGTTCTGCTGATTTTCCTGACAGAAATGCTGTGTTACCCAAGTGGTCTTCTGCTGAGCAATGGAATAGAGACATAAGTTAAGCAGTTAAGTTATATTTCAACTATGAAATATATGAATTATTAAAATCATACAGAGTTTTAGTTGTTACCACTTAGAACAACATAAAAGCTCACAATTTATCCTTTAACTAAATATGACACTGATTCCCATCACAGTCTTGAAACTCTCAAAATATGTGATGTGAACACTGCATATTAGAAATGAAACAAAGAGCAAAAATATGTATTCCTCAAAATAAAAACAGCTATTTTGCCACTCATGCCTCTTGAAATTGCTGTGTGAATGAGATAATTTAGGAAAAAGATATTAAACTGTCTTAAAAAAATCTAAATCTGTGCTAAACATA